>NC_135671.1:728463-1000830 GCF_964188315.1 Podarcis muralis
GACCTCCTGAGTCAGTTTATCTTCAGGCTTCCATACATTAGGTACAGCAGAGGTTTTTTGTTTTGTTTTTTGAGAGAAAACCTTTGAGAGAAAAAATTCTTATAGCCTTATAGATTATTTCAGATATTCTGCCCTAAATCACAGTCTCTTCTGAAAACTATAGATGTTTACTAGGTGGGTAGCTCAGTTGGTAGAACATGAGACTTAAATTCGGGGTTGCGAGTTTGAGCCCCCTGTTGGGGAAAAGATTCCTTTGTTGCAGTGGGTTGGACTAGATGACCCTTGTGATCCCTTCCAACTCTACAGTTCTGTAGGCATAGAAGAGGAAGGATGAAAAGGCAGCACTGAATTCCCTCTCCACAGAGGCCCGCTTGGCACCCACATTGCATAGTTTTCTTTACATGCTGAAGACACACCTCTTTGCCTTTGATACACTAGATATGTATTTTATGACCCACCCTAGTCTGTTGATTGAAATCTCTTTTAGTTTTTCCTAAATTACTATATTTATAAATAGGTGCAACCTCATGCTGAAGGGAGGGTAAGAAACCAAATCATAATAATAACAAGAACAACCAATGAAAGCAGGGTTGCCATAGTTCAAAGAGTGAAAATCCAGACAGAAAATTTGTTGAGCTTTCTCTATCTTTTTTTGGAGGAAAATTGCAAAGAAATTGGACGTTTCTGAGGAAAATCGGCAAAAAATACACTGCCAACTTGGGTTGCCATACATCCAGATTTTCCCAGACATTTCGCCTATTTCTGTCTGGCCAC
The DNA here is from genome assembly GCF_964188315.1 of Podarcis muralis. Taxonomy (NCBI): domain Eukaryota; kingdom Metazoa; phylum Chordata; class Lepidosauria; order Squamata; family Lacertidae; genus Podarcis; species Podarcis muralis. The sequence continues at coordinate 729,238 of NC_135671.1, forward strand.
TGCTGTATTCCAGATATGTCCAGGACATTCCGGATGTTTGCCAACCCTAAATGAGAGTAGAGGGAAGTTCTCTCCAGGTAGTTTTTACAATTCTGTCTTCTGGTCTAGCTTGGTCATTCTGTTCACAGTTTGTCCTTTTGCTCTTAGTGTTAAGACTCGTGCTGTGAGGATGCCTCCTGGTTACCAAGCGGTCCTTGTTATTCAGTTGGTGTGCGCTGATGGCGACTCTCCCCAACAGATAACCAGCCTAGCAGCAAACTCAGCATACGGCTTGTAAGTTGAAATATACTCAGAGTCCTGTAGTGATTTCATGCTCTTTATTGCAGCTTGTAAAACAGTGATTTGATTGCCCCCAAACCTCAGGCTTTTATATACATTATTTACACAATGCGTCCCGTCTGATTGGCTGATTCTGCTTCCCTCCTGAAGCCTGATTGGTCTTTTCCTGCAGGCCAATCAGTTGTTGCATTCTAGGATCCTACCAGCCTAATAGGCTGATTAACTTCCTCCTGGAGCCTGATTGGTCTTCTCCTGCAAGCCAATCAGTTGTTGCATTCTAGGATCTTACTTGCCTATTGTTCTAGGATCCAAGCTTAGTACATAACATAAGTTAACCCAATATATTTTAATTTTCTTCAGGAGATCATGTTTCTGCCAGTGTTGCTTGCACTACTTTGCACTGCAGCGTGTCCTTTGGTGCTAAAGAGCTTGTTTTTCCGGGGGGGGGGGGGAGCAGCAGGAGAATGGCAAAACTGCTCAGACACATGCCTTCTGGGCACACGGCAAGCATAAGTGTTTCTGAGTCCTAACTATCTACAGAAATATCCTTGGTTTGGTTACTAACTGAGTGGTGCCTGCTGCTGTTCTTCCAACAATCAAGCCCCATTGCTCCCAGAGAGTGTGTGGTTTGTGTGGTGGCAAGAAGACCCGCATGTTAGCCACAGCAGGCTGTAAGTGGCCAGATGACTTCCTCTGGAGTGTTATAAAAGGAGAATATTTTTCTTTAAAAAATCTATCAGAGGCAGCACTAGAGCACCCTAAAGCAGGCTAAAGTCGACATGATTTGATCTGGGTCATGAACTGCCTGGATTAAATCAGCTGAGTCCACTTTGGAAGCCGAGATCTGTGGAATTTTCACCCCTAAGGACAATGCAGCCTCGTGAGGTGGGAGAGATGAGCTTCTCTTGTGCTGGAGCTTCCAGTGCATTCAGGACGTCCAAGGATGGTTCTGAGAACAATCCCATCTCCCATTCTGCAGCTCCATGGCCTCAGTCCCCTGAGCTGGGAAACTGGAATCCAGGCTCATGACAAGCTGTGGATTGTATGTATGAAGTGCATCATCAGGGTGAACAGACATGTTTCAGCGTCAATTGGATGAGAGTTGGAGTGGTATTTCCACATCGCAAGAAGCATTTGGTTGGGGATGGGTGTAAATGGAATGAAGAGTCATGCATAACCCAACTTCTTCCTTTAACTGTGGCTGGATCATTGCTTGAAGCAGATAATACCAAAGCACAGTGTCCTTGAAGAATGTTTCTTTCCACAGAGTTGCCTTTGGAAACTGCAATGGTTTGGCTGTTGTGGATTTTATGCAGAAGACCACACTGCTGAGCATGGGGAGTCTTGAGCTCTATGGGTCAAGTGATCCTTATCAACGCCAGCCTCGTTCTCCGCGCAGAAGCAAGCAGTTTACTGCAGGTAGGAAGAACTTGGACAGCATTTTTTCTTGTTGCCTGCAGTTTTTGGAATGGGTTAAAAATGCATGTGTGCTAGTTGAGAGAAAGCTCATAACGACATGAAAAGCACCGGACAGACTGCTTGTCATGTACTGATATTATTATTATTATTATTATTATTATTATTACTATTATTTTATTTTACCCACCCTTCACCCTTAGGTTGTGTAGTGGGTTACAACAATCTAAAACATGACATGAATATTATTATTTTTTAAAGAACACCTTCTCCTGGGCTGCCACACCCCACCCAAGTTTCTGAGGGCAGTGGAGCTGTGAAGAAGGCCCTCTCTGCCAATCTTAACACCTGAGACGATCTGTAAAGAAGGATGCAGCCTAAGCCATTTAGAGCTTTAAATGTTAACATGAGCATCTTAAATTGGACCCAGAAACAAAATGGCAACCAGTGCAGCTGGTTTTAAAGCAGGGGCTACACGAGATATAAATAAAATCCCAGCTAGTAATCGGCTTAGTCATGCTGGCCACATGACCCGGAAGCTGTCTGCGGACAAACGCCGGCTCCCTCGGCCAATAAAACAAGATGAGCGCTGCAACCCCAGAGTTGGTCATGACTGGACCTAATGGTCAGGGGTCCCTTTACCTTTACCTAGTAATCTGGCCACTGTGTTCTGAACCAATTGACATTTCTGGGTGATCTTGAAGGATGACCAAGATGATAAAAGGTCTGAAAATCAAGACTTACGAAGAACAGTTGAGGGTATTTTTAGCTTGGAGAAGATCAGGCTGAGAGAAGATAGCCATCTTCAAATACCTAAAGGGCTGTCTTGTAGAAGATGGAGCAAGCTTGTTTTCTCTGGAGGGTAGGATCCGAGCCAATGGATTCAAGTTACAAGAAAGGAGATTCTGACTAAACATCAGGAAGAACTTTCTGGTGGTAAGAGGTGTTCAACAGTGGAACTGACTTCCTCAAAAGCTGGTGGACTCTTCTTCATTCAAGTTTATTAAGCTGAGGTTGGGTGGCAGTCTGTCATAGATGCTTTAGTTGAGACTCCCTCATTGCAAGGGTTTGAACTAGCTCACCCTCAGGGTCCCTTCCAACTCTACAATTCTATGATTAAGAAGTTCAGAACAGACAACTTTCATGCTAAGCTATGCTGTGCGCTTGGTTAGCATTTTGATTCCTCCCCTTGTTAAATCCTTCAGAAAGCTAAGAAGTGTTTAATTTGCATTCTGCCTATATTATCTTTTAAAACATTAGTTGAGGCAAATGAAACAAACTCTGAACATCTAATCATCGGTACCTAAGTGCAGCAGTATGAAGATCACAAATTTCAGATATAGCATCACACTATGTAGAGTTTTCTGAAGCTGTGCATAGAGCTTACTCTTTTGAATCAGGTGTTTGTTTACTTGTGTTTTATCTTGTTTGAAATCCACTCTTCAGCAAAGCTTACAGGATAGTTGCTGACAGGGAGAGAATATTGTATTTTGGATGCTTTGAAAAATGAAAATTAATTTGTTTTAGACAACTACATAATAAATATTTCTTTCAAGGTAGGACTCAAGCTATGATTTGGTTGAAAGCCTCCACTGCTTGTAGTCTAGCAGCAAGGTTTTTAAATAGTTATACTGCTGAATAGGACAAACACAAGGGACCCAACAGCTTCGCAGGTAAACACATACCCATTGGTGGATGGGATGAGGCAGAAGTAGGCGGCCCATCAGCATACATACTCATGCAGCCAAAACACATCCATACATTATTTTGCACAAACATGTGGAGAGTATGGAGATAAGTCAACATCCCCAATTTTTTGTTATGTTCAACAGAGTGTTCATTCTTATGCACATTTTCCCCTAATATATTCAGTTTTGTAAATCTTGTTTGGTTGGAGAATTGGGTTACAAATTATGGAGAAGTGTGAATTTTGAAGGATGGTGGTGTTTTGGTTCTCATATTGTTCGGGAAAGTGGGTTTGATTCATCTTCGAATGTAACTGAATTTAACTGCTCCCCCATCTTTGTCTTGTGCTCCAAGAGGACTATCCACATACTTTAGGAGTTGCCTAATGACTAAAGCACATCCTTTCTGTTTTTCCATTGGTCAGTAAGCATTTTCTCACTGACCTAATTGGGAGCAGATTGGTTTTTCAATTGGTAGGAAGTTCAGAGGACACCTTAAGTCTGTTCTCCAAATACTATTTCTCTTCATAAATATGCTATAAGCTAAGAACAAACACACATGATGATGGCAATCCATGTTTAAATCTTCCTGTCACCTATTTGAACCTTAAAAGCAGCTGGGGGTGGAGCAGAATCTGGATTTGTCTCCTGAAGCTGAGGAAGGAGAGGTTTAATCCCCACTCCCCAAGTCATTTCCTTGCTGGAAATTGCTCACTTGAAATAAGCCACGGTGCAGCAATTATTTTCTGTCTTCCTCCTCCTACCCTCCCACAAAGGCTAGTGACAGCTTCAGGGGCTCATTTCCATTGGGAAAATGGTGTGGCACAAAGGGTTTAACCCTGCACAAGTATCACAACCCTGGTGCAAATCCATGACTGCTTACAAAGCTAGCAAGAAAGCTGAGTGATCAGTTATGGATATTGTGCGTCATGCTTGGTCCTCAGGATCAGTTTTCAGTGGCACAAGGATGCAAACTTGGCATAACAGACAGGTGGGCTGACCAAGGTGCAAAGGAGAATCCAAGAATAAATGAAACAACCTTTAATCTCCCAGGTGAAGTCAGATGTAGTAGTTTTGCTTGTTTGTTTCTTTTTGGCACTTACATCCTACATAGTCAGCAAACTCCACTGGACAGTTTCTACTACATCCTACCTGGTGAAACTTTAGAGCAGCAATTGAGCTACTGGGAAAAAAGGATGAAATGAATTTTGGAACAGCAAAACTCTCTAAGCCTTTCAGAAATGGCTTTTTTTAAAAAAAACATTACATACTTGCACTCTCTTTTACTGGCTCTCCAGTATCCATCCCACATTTTTCAGTTCTTAAATTAATTTATTTGGTGTGTCTTCTGACTCCGAGGGGCCTGTGAAGACAGGTGTGAAGGCTCCTTCCCCTGGGCTTATGTAGATGCTCTTATCATTTCCTTTCACTTTGGACTGTTTTTCCCCCACTCTTTCCTCTGCCTGCTGCTGCTGCTGCTGATATTCTGGCATGTTCCCAAGACAACTTTTGCATGCGTGGCCTGTCTAACTTTTATCCTGATTTAACGAAACGGATCCGTACTTCTTATCAGAGTAAGTTCTCCAAAGAATAGGACAAGTGCTTTGTCAGGTGTCGGTGTCTGACTGACTCAGATGTGTTTCCATCCAACATGCATGCCATTTCCTCCTTTTTGGAGGACGCGTGAAACATGCCTTGTTATACAGTGGTACCTTGGTTCTCAAACTTAATCCGTTCTGGAAGTCTGTTCCAAAACCAAGGTGCGCTTTCCCATAGAAAGTAATGCAAAATGGATTAATCCATTCCAGACTTTTAAAAACAACCCCTAAAACAGCAAATTAACATGAATTTTACTATTTAACAAGACCATTGATCCATAAAATGAAAGCAATAAAGGATGTACTTCAGTCACACAATCGATCAATCAGTAGCTGAACTGGGTTCCACACAGTCACAAAAACGCAAAATAAATAGCAAAAACAGACAGACCTCAGCGTAACACTCAAAACCGAAATGTAACACTCAAATCGGAAGCGTAACACTCAAAACAGAGCACGTTCGGTTTCTTTAAAAAGTTCTCAAACCGGAACACTTACTTCTGGGTTTGTAGTGTTTGGGTTCCAAGTTGTATGAGTACCAAGGCGTTTGAGAACCAAGGTCCCACTGTAGTAGTTTTTGTAACTGTACCATCTCTAGATCTGATGATGATTCTAGTTGAAATGGTGATGAAATTTAGCAGAAATGGTTTTAATTCTCATTCATTTATTTACTTCATGAAATTTGCACATTTGGTTGCAAAAAAACCCACCTCATAGTGCTTCACCCAAAGAAAATTGCTAGAAGAGCAATGGATTTTCTATTGAGGTTTTCGTGGATGGTGACAAAAGCTGTGGAGACTGGGCACTTGCGAGAGCCTGCGTAGACTGCCTCTTTAGGCTGGGCATTTGCAAGTGTCCTTTGTGTGTTGCTGCATAAAGTGTGGAACCATTTTCAATATTTCTGTAATATGCATGTGTGTGTGAACATATGTCTCAGAAACCCTGGCTCAACGAGGGTTGCAAGACATACGTAAATGGATGTTTAAATATGTGTGCATGTTTGTCGCCCCCCCCACCCCCGCTCTGTTTTTCTTTCCCTTCTTCCAAATTAGTGGCAAACCCTAGTTTGCTGTTGCATGTAAATGGGGTAACCTGCCACAGTACAGAACACACAGCAATCAAATTCGTTTCTGCATGAAGTACGAATCTGTCTTCAGTACTTTTGGCAACTGAAGAGAAGCATAATGCTCTTTGTGCGTTAAAATCTGTGTTTATATATTTAAAAAAATGATATGCATTTGAACGGAAGTTGAGAGGTTAGTACTTTGCGCAGATGTACCACATTTTGGGCACATGTACCACCTTCTTCTTCAAATCAATACAAAGAGAAGCTGCGCTTGTACAGCACTGTTTGCAAGCCATTGTGTCAATATCACATCCTCTCTCATCAGGACAAAGTTGTCACCGTAGGAGCATTTTTCTGGCTAATGGGGGGCTTTTGGGGGATGGGGAAGGACTGCAGCATGGCAGGAAATTGTTGAATGTTCCTTCGCTGTGCACTGCAGTCCCAGTGAAAATTGGGGAGTCCCGCATACATACTATTAAAAAAACCCACACACCTTGGCATTCACTTAAGAGCACTCTTTCACCACACCAGCCTTGCTGCCATCTTGTACCCCCTCCCCCCGTCTTCATCCTGACAGGCAGCAACAATGGGTGGCTGGAGGTCAGGTGAGCCCCTGCTGTCTTGTGACTGGTGTCTTGTCTAGCTCGTCTCTTGACTCGTCGGAATGGATTAGTTTGAACGTGAATTCTCGGTTGTAGCCTTCTGCATGAGATCAAATCTCTCGGGGCTTGCCAGAAATTCTTGAAACTTTAAATATATACACTCAAAAGCCATTTCTTCTAATGAAAGTATTAATCTGTAGAAATATTGTACTAGAGTTATTTAGGGATATTTAGTTTTTGCTTCTAAAATTATTCTCTCTGCATATCTTACGTGGAAGCATACATCCTTGCTGAAAGATATGAGAGGCACTTTACTTTTATATTTACTTTAGAGATCCCTTTTTGTTAGCACTGTTTTAGTTTATGTTTTATTGATATGGAATTCATCAAAAACATGAATCAAATCATTTTTTTTTAAAAGAATAGTATCAGGTATCCAAACTAGGATATATATAAAAAAGAATTGCTACACACTGAGGAAGATCCTAGCATAATTGTCACAGTGTCTACTAGTAATTGCAGGCATGCTTACATTCTTTGAAATGACTATTTTGGTGTTTCTGTTGAAATTTATACAGTGTTTCTGTATGGTAATAGCTGTTTGTTTAAATATTCCCCCCATGGGTGAAATTAATTACTATTGTTAGTAGTTACCGTAAGTGGTGGTTCAATGCCAACAAAAGTAACTAATCTCCTTTTGTAGGAGCGTCCTTTCAGAAGGTAGCTGCAATTACCACTCAGCTACATGAAAAGCAGTTTAACTTAGTTGTTTAGCTCTGACATAATGTTCATGTTTACTCAGAAGTCTGTTGCACGTGTTTAGTGGGCCTTACTCGGTCGTAAGGATGCTTAGGATTTTAACCTAACTACTGATTATGATGATAGTGCTGATAGCTCCTTTATAACAGCTTCTGTAAAATTATATGCAGAAAATAAGTTACTATTGAAAGTAACTTCTTCATGAAATGGCTGTAGAAATCTCTACTTTTCCTTAGCTGCCAAAATCAGGGGAGAGCTGGCTTACAGACTGGGTACCTCCAGGCTGGTGGCATGGGGCTCTTGTCCAAGAGTCAAATCCTATAGCTCCTGCTCTTGTCTTTTAACCACATTTATTTAGGACTGATCTCTCTATCCCATATCAAAAGACTCGAGGGTTTCGTTTAAGAGTATCAAATGTAACTGTAAAAATAGTCTTTCTGCCCTTATTACCAGGGATCCATAGGACAGGAGCACACCGCCAAGAATTAATGGTCTTGTTAACTTTAATGGACTGTGTGTTTTGCCCGTGACTCAAATATTCCAAAAGTGGCTCAAGTTATTCCCTTCTCTCCAATGGCTATCTGGTGAATTGCTGGCTGGCTTCATGCCCACTCTCCTTATATTTAATTTTGTACACCTGCAGCTAATTAATTTTGCCTGATGCCTAATCCCATGACAGGGATCATATCGGTAACAAATGGTGGAGATGAATAAGGGTAATAGCTTCTGGAGAAAAGAGCACATCATTTAGTCATTTAATTTATGGGACTCCTCACTGAATAATTTATCTAGCCATCGTGTAAATAAATAACATTTAGGAATGCATGAATCCCATAGCCTTCGTTTTCAACAGTTAGGAGATTTTGAAAGTTCCTAAGAAGCATGGTTAAAAGAGAGAGGATGTGCAGAGTTAGTAACCACGTCTAGTTTTCAAACAGCTAAAATTAGCAATAAAGACTTAAATGTCTGAGGGGATTGAAACAGAGCTTAATTTGTACTAGGCACAGCTGCAGAATTCCTCTCCTTTCATTATACCAAGAGGAAATAGGAAATTGAAGAATAGGAAATTGAAGATTTTCCCCCAGGTATGTGCAGATTCCTTTTAATACACCAGTTCCCACATACCAGGGAAGGTGGAATGCAGGCTTTACGATTTAGTTCACAGAATTAGAAGGTGTCTGAACTTCTATTTCAACTGTTTGCAGATGGCAATGGTTCATGGCATTACGGATTCTCGCCAAGAGAGGTGCAGTCCATGTATCCCTTCAAACTCTATCATTATGCAACCAATCCTCAGGTTCTCAGACAGCTAACCTCTCTAGGGGGCTGTAGCAGAAAAATGCAGTTTTGTTGTCTGAGCAATCAATTTGCCTTGCTTGCTGGAAACGTTTTGCTAGATCGTGACTTTCAGAGTCATGAAGTCCGTGCTGCTGAGTGGAGTGAAAGGTGTTTGGAAGCATGGATCACCATCACCTCTAGGTGATGCTTTTGGACTTATTGTGGCATTTTCCTCATGAGATCAGGGGAAGTGATGGGTGACATGTAGAGAATGCCTTCTTGAAGTCTGTAAAGTGCCCAGCTGACATTCACGGGAATGTCGGATTTGACATGAATGATGTGCTGTGAGAAGTAAGGCTGCATTTTCAGAAACTGAGAGCTTTGCTTTCATGAGAGTTTAACTCCATCCACTTTCATCCACATCTCAAACATCTAGAAAGCCATTTCAATTTTGGATAGCTCAGTTGGATAGAGTGTGGTGCTAATAACACCAAGGTGTCACAGGAAGTGTTAGAAACCAAGATATGAAAGCCAGGAGCTAAATGGCACCTTAAACCTAGGTTATGGGCGCAACAACAGAATGTCTAGGTGCACTTTTTTTATATAACAAGAATACAAAGCTGAAAATGAATGAGCTGCAGCTAAAATATTATGTTCACTTTTCACATGGTCTAGTGCTTCCCCTGCCCACCCCCATAATATTCTTAGGAGGGTCTCTTCTCCGGTCTTCAGAGAGTAGCTGGAAGTAGGGAGGCAGGAAAAGGTCCTCCTTTCCTTCCACTCTGCAGTTTTAATCCGAAATCTTGCACCCAGAGCTCGGAAACCGGGCGTTTCAATGAAATTCCCTGTCGCAACATGCGCCTGGAACAACGCTGGTCAAAGGTCTGATCCCTGTATGGGGCAGCTGCATATTTCTGCACTGCAGGGGGGTGGACTAGAAGATCCTCAGGATCCCTTCCAACTCAACAATTCCATGATATCTAATTTGTAACCCATGCCCAAGCAACTTGGTCCAGCTGCAGCCAGGTTATTTGTTTCAGTGTAGTATTAGCAAGCTGACTGTGAGGAAGCACAGGTTTAATCTGACCAGAATAAGGAGGTGTGTTTTATTTCTTCACCAGTTCTAAACTGTGTAACAGCACGAGGACTGAAATTACTGGTTCATAGAATAGGATAAGCAGTGTCAGTGTGATATTCTATGTGGTCTTTCCTTTCGTTTGCAGTGGTCAGTGAACTGTGTGTTAATGTTTCACAGCTTCATCAAGTGGCATAACTGAGTATATTGGGATTTCAGGATCTGGCAAGGAATCCTTGGGATGAAAAAGCTTCTGTAATGGCAGTTTAGGGATGTAGTGAGCATCTATTTCCCACCAAATATGGAAATCAAATGGACACATCAACCAGTTATGCCTCTTGGATACATACATGATTATGTAGAGTTTAATATTGGCTCCATGTGGCTTGATTTTTTTATTTCATATTGGAGTGTGTAAAGCATGTGGCCAGGTCTCTATTATATTTGTATGCTTTTGGGGGGGGGGGGCGGGATATGTGAACCAATCCCTTTGATATATATTTTTTTCACCATGCCACCCCACTAAAAATGTTCCTTGTTGAACAAGGTATTTGTGGGCAAAAAACCCTGTTTCCAAGCTTCTTCCCACCCTTACTGTCCCTGGATAATTGATTATATCATATTTTCATTGCGTTTCCCCCCAGGTCTTACTGAGCTATCAGATGGTCCAGTGTCACTGGAGCTGGAGAGATGCAAGTCTCCCACAACCTCAGGTAAATGTGCTCTGGTATGTCAGCAGTTTGTGATGGTCACTCTGTTTCTCGCTTGTGAGATGTAGCACATCTCCACTGTTGAAATATTATATATTATGTTCACTGGGAAATATATTTGTAATAGGAATAGCAATATTATTATAGCTACAATATGATTTTATACACACAGAGAGAGAATCCTGCAAACTACAAGGTGCTTTGGAAAGGTATGAAATAACTTGCTCAATCATGTTTATTTTATTTTTCAGGTTATTTTATATTCGCTTATATTTATTTGTTTTATTTAATCCCAAATTTGTGCCCAAAGTGACTCACAGCATAGAGGATTAACAGCAACTAATATAACAATTAAAAAATCTGTAATGACTTCTTATTTTATTTTTTAATGTCACTGCAGATCACATAAACGGACACTGTACAAGTCCAACTTCCCAAAGCTGCAGCTCTGGAAAAAGGATGTCTAGTGCGGATGTTTCAAAAATAAACCGCCGTGGTTCTGGAAAGCCTCCATTTAGGAAAGTGCAATCTGCTGCTTGCATGGAGATTTCTTTGCCAGTCACAACAGAAGGTCAGTAGGCATATGCATTTGGGAGCTGCAGTTTTCACCTTTTTAAAATTTAGAATTGGATCTATGTGGTATTTCACTTCACTTTTTGTGGCAGTAGCATTTATACTGCTGTCTGTCGATAATTATTAAATGGGTAATTCTTCAGAGGTATGTGCATGTGTGACATCACACAAAGGTGGCCAATGAACGTGGAGGCTCCATAACGTGACAAGTAAAAAAGAAAAACTCTGGGAGGGCTTTGAAAGCACAAACTGGGGTTGGTGAATGCATTGAAAGACCCCTGGCAACTATGAGTCGTTTTTGTATTTTAATGTGGTTTTTAAGGGGTTATTATTCTTAGATATTTAAAGAATTTGGCACACAAGCTTAGCCTTCTAGAGTTTCTAATAAGCACTCTCTCTTTTGGGATTATTGTAAGTAATCGGTTTGTGAGATTATGAAGACAAACAGGCTTGGATGTCTTTTCTGGAACACTGCTGTTTTATATGCTCAGTAAAGACCACCTGTAGCTTAGATGCGTAGGCTTAGAACGTAACTAACTAACTAACTAACTAACTAACTAACTAACTATCTAACTACCCTTCATCTGAAGATCTCAGGGCAGTCCACAGCGTAAAAATGCAGAATAAAACCACAAAATACATAATAAAAACAAGAACAAAACAAACCAAGAATCCCCCTGATGCATTTAAAAAGACACCAACTGTTAATCAGCCAAAAGCCTGGCTGAAGAGGAACATTTTCACCTGGTGCCTAAAGATGTATAACGAAGGTGCCAGGTGAGCCTCCTCGGGGAAAGCATTCCACAAATGGGGCCACTGCAGAAAAGACCCCGTTCTCGTGTTGCCTCCTTCAAATGCATCTCCAATTACACAGTCTCAGGTAGCAGCTTTGATACCTTGGAGAGCTGCTGCTAAACGGTGAAGGCAGTAATAGACCAGATGGACCCCGTGGCCTCTTCTCGGTAGAAGGTGTGTTCATTTGTGTTCCTCTCTTTCGGCAGAAACCAGAGAGAACTCCATCAGCCATTCTCGAAGCTCCAGCGTCTCCAGTATAGACAAAGAATCTAAAGAAGCAATTACAGCATTGTATTTCACAGAGTCGTTTTCACGGAAAAATGACACCACCGTGTCTCCTTGCCTTTGGGTTGGTACAGGCCTCGGTATGGTCTTGACGTTATCCCTTAACCTGCCCACTGCGGATGAACTGAGGCAGACAGAGCCTGTCGTCGTTTCTCCAAGCGGTAAGAAATCTTGATCTCCTGGCTTTCTTGGAAATATGTAAAAATAGGCCACTAAGCACAATAACTTGTTAAACTCAGGATTTGTCTCCCTTTGGTGCTGTGGAGGGGCAATGTGGTCAGAAATCTTACGATTTAGGCTTAGTTCTCACGGAAGTGCTAACCCTACCTCTGAGCTGTACCAAATCCTTACTTCCTGACATGGTAGTTTTCTGTGTCCAAGGAGTTGTTTTGTGGAGAGAAGGATTATTGTTACACCCCGCCTTGCAGCCCGAAGTGGTACAGCCCATGCAAATCAGTGAGGAGCAAGCTCTCTTATAAAGCAAATGTTACTTCAGATTATTTTTGTTTATTATAAACTAGACTTTAAACTTCTTCTGCCTTGCGGGATATCTTCAGGAGAAGAAAATGCTAGGTGAAGGAGGTAAAGGAGATCCCTGACCATGAGTCCAGTCATGACCGACTCTGGGGTTGCGGCACTCATCTCGCTTTATCGGCCGAGGGAGCCGGCGTACAGCTTGCGGGTCATGTGGCCAGCATGTCTAAGCCGCTTCAGGCGAACCAGAGCAGCGCACGGAAACGCCGTTTACCTTCCCGCCAGAGCGGTACCTATTGATCTACTTGCACTTTGACGTGCTTTCAAACTGCTAGGTTGGCAGGAGCAAGGACCGAGCAACGGGAGCTCACCCCGTCGTGGGGATTCGAACCACCAGCCTTCTGATCGGCAAGTCCTAGGCTCTGTGGTTTAACCCACAGTGCCAAGGCTAACCCTGCACAAATCTGGAGGGGAGTTCCTAAGACAGTTGGATGGTGTCTTGTACGCCTCCTTCCGTCAACTCCTGCAGCCAAGCTGGTGCCGAATTTATTGCTGTGCTTTCCTTTGGAACACATCAGTGAGGTCAAGTGGGGGGTCTTGTCATCTGGGCAGCGCAGGTCCTCCATATACACTGCCCAGCCTTGTGCCCCAGAAAGGTCACTTGGGTGCTTACAAATGCAGCGGTTTGACTTCACCCCTGGAGGCACACTCTATTGTCTCTTGAGACAGATGGATGCCAACAGCAACAGATTAACTATTACTTCCTTTGCCCGACCAGAGATGAATGGTTGATGAAGATGATGGGCTACGCCAAAATGGCAAAAATGACTGGGAAAATCAGGAACCAGGAAGATAAGAAACTTTAATAAGGAATGGGGGGAGGGATACAATTTACTTTGTAAACAACTAAAAACTTTGGCAGGATTTGAGTAACGCTTGCAGTGATTAAAAACTAAGGAGAAAATGGATTCTCTTAAGAATATAGAGAAAATATATGATGCAGTAGAAAAAGTTTGATCATGGCGGGGTGGATTCAGGGAATCCTAAATGCTGATGATTATGATTAATGTTTGAATTCAAGTGTAAAATTGAAGAAAAAAGGTTTAAAAACAAATAAAACTATTAATTCCTTTGGAAGTAGCAACTGCAGTAACCAGCTCCATCTTCTGACTATTACTAGCTGCGAGTTTGCTGATTGGCTATTTTTGGCTACAGCGCTATTTTTTCTAGAAAAATAGGTGCCAGAATTCTCCATGAACACCTCCCTTGTCCCTTACAATTGCAATGGCGCTCACCGGAGAGGTGCCAGAACTGAGTGCCAGTAAGTTCCAACTGAAAGAAACCCCTGGCTTTTTCTTACAACATTAAGAATAGCTTCCAATTTTTGGAAGGAAAAAAGACTCTCGCTTTGTCATATTTGGAGGTAGCGGGAGCTAAATTCCTATTTTGCTCGTTCCAGGAAACATGACGCCAAGACTGTGCTCCTCCCTTCCGCTCCAGTTGCACATGAGAAGTTAATGGCATGGGGGGAACTATTCAGATAATTCAAAGAGGTGATAGGAGATTTTCTGACCAGCATAATCTCTTGAGTGCTGCCAGCAGGTTGGCATGTGACTTCCCAGAGTTGACTCCCTCAGGTTTTAGAGATTTATAAACCAGCATGGCTCTTCTAAAGTCTAATCATTTGTCAATGTCACGAGGCAGCAGAAGAGGAAGATGCAAATATACTCAAGAAATGACTGTATAAAGTTGGTTCATGTGTGTTGGCAGCTTTATAGCAAATTTGGGGAAGTTAATCAATCAATTTGAATTATGTTTCCTAGGGACCGTTCTGTCACTGAAGGGAGCAGTGTTAACGTTTGGTTGCTTGAGCTGCTCAGGGACCCTAATACACCCACCCTATGAAACATGGAGAGATCCCAACAGCACCGACGAAAGCGAAAGAACAAGAAAAAGAAAACTCGTCATGCATTCTCCGTGTTCATCCCAGGACATGGGAGACCACCAGTTTGCTGTTGTCTGCTCAGAGAAACAAGCCAAAGTTTTTTCACTGCCTTCCCAGATCTGCCTCTATGTTCACAATATCACAGACACCTCCTTTCTCTTGCGAGCGGATGTGGTGACCATGTGTAACAATGCTTGCTTGGCATGCTTCTCTGCCCATGGGCATATCATGATACTGAGGTATTTAAAATTATTAAGTGAATATTATGAGCTATTCCCTATCGAAGGGAAGGGGAAGATGGCAAGCACAGTTAGGGGTGATGTGTATTTGCTTATCAAAGGAACCTCTGAAACAGGATTCCAAGGAAAATCCTAATCCTTCTCCTATTCCACATATATGAATATGGATAACACTCTGTAGATATATATATATTAAGTTTCTTTGTTTATTCAAGTTAACAACCTCTCAGGATGTTTCTGGGGGGAATTTACTGCTGACATGTCTGGTCTGGTCTGGTGTGTTGCAAACCCCTGGAATGGGGAAATGGTCTGGGCAATTAGACAGGATTGCATCCAAGCACTCTCTCCCATTCCTCTTGGTTCTTTACCAATTTGAGGGCAGTAGGAAGATGGCTGAAATGCAAGCGATGGAAGATATGAAGCAAGTCCAATAACACAGCGATTAGAGAGAGCTCACTTTCAGGCCTACCTTGTGACACTGATAGTGATGAAAAAGTCTTTCTTCTTTGCTTTTGTTTTAGCTTGTTGGCCTGCAGAAGTCTTCCAAATGCTTTTGAAGGACTACAATTCTGGCCTACAATTTTGAGTCGGTGATACACTTGGTAGTCTACTAACACCCAGTTTACTAAACACTTTGGTGATAAAATCACTGGCATCTGCTCCAACTCGGATGATGCCTCTTTAGAGTAGAATCAAAAGGGCTCATTGCAAGGGCAGTATCTAGTCATGCTGTGATGGATGCTTCTCAGCTTCTTTGTCTCACTTGCTTGGTCAGCTACCATTCGCATGCTCAACATTGTGGCCTGTCAGAATTGCCAATTAAGGGAACACTGTGATTTGTTTGTTTGTTTATATTTATACACTCCATCGATTCTACAAAAACATCAAAGCAGTTTACAAAAATATAATAGAAAAAATTACAACCATAATTTAAAACATACAGAAGTTTAAAATATTAAAACAGATTGAAATGACCTCAATTTTGTAAGCTTCTGGGTAGACTTTTCTAAATAAGATTTTTTTTTTTGCAGTAGTTCCACTCATTCCTAGAGGAGCAGTGCTGGAAGTCACTGTTGTTCTAACCCAGGTTCTGTCTTACCTTCCATTCTATTTAAAACATGCCTTTTAATATCTTAGTAGAACTTCTGAGAAAGATAATCTAGAGGTTTGGGGGGAAGTGTCATCGTGTTGCTGATATGCACCTGTACCTCACATTCCCATCCTCTAATCTCAGGGTAGGGGCAGAAGTAATAACAATAACAATAACAATTTATTATTCATCTGGCTAGGTTTCCCCAGCCACTCTGGGCGGCTCCCAGCAGAATATTAATAGTATTTTGGAGGCAGTTAGATAATTTGCACAGGTAGCAGCTTTGCTGGATATGCTTTATGCAAAATGTTTATCATAAGATGAAATTTAACCTGGAGCTACTGTAGCACCTGAATGAACCTGACCATTGGTTGATTTACAACCTAATCCTATACAGGAGCAAGTGGCACTGTGTTCAGTGGGACTTGTTGTTATTTAGTCTGTCTTCCACTGCCTCCCGCAGTTTGGTCAAACTCGCGTTTGTAGCTTCAAGAACACTATCCAACCATCTCGTCCTCTGTCGTCCCCTTCTCCTTGTGCCCTCCATCTTTCCCAACATCAGGGTCTTTTCCAGGGAGTCTTCTCTTCTCATGAGGTGGCCAAAGTACTGGAGCCTCAGCTTCACGTTCTGTCCTTCCAGTGAGCACTCAGGGCTTATTTCCTTAAGAATGGACAGGTTTGGTCTTCTTGCAGTCCATGGGACTCTCCAGAGTCTCCTCCAGCACCATAATTCAAAAGCATCCATTCTTCAGCGATCAGCCTTCTTGATGGTCCAGCTCTCACTTCCATACATCACTACTGGGGAAACCATAGCTTTTACTATACGGACCTTTGTTGGCAAGGTGATGTCTCTGCTTTTTGAGATGCTATCTAGGCCTGTCATTGTCCTTCTCCCACGGAGCAGGCGTCTTTTAATTTCGTGGCTGCTGTCACCATCTGCAGTGATCATGGAGCCCAAGAAAGTAAAATCTCTCACTGCCTCCATCAAATACGCATAGGATTACAGCTGCTTTGATGGCAAAGTTGAGAATCTGGACTGCGGGGAATACTGTATTTTCTATTCCAATGTATAACGTCTGCTTGTTTCTTTCCAGTTTACCCAGCCTCCGCCCATTGCTAGATGTTCATTATTTGCCCGTAACAGACATGAGGATTGCACGGACCTTTCGTTTTACCAACGAAGGACAAGCGTTGTATCTTAGTTCTCCCACAGAAGTCCAGAGATTGAACTACAGTCAGGAGATGTTTGACAATCTGCAGGTGAGTCTGGAAACCTCGTCAAACGCTGTGATTGGAAGTGTCAGGAAATGGGCCAAGAAAGAAATGAGAGGAGGGGAAGACATCCCATTCTGTTCCAGAGTGTAGTATGGTGAAAGTACCTGCCTTCTGGTCTGTTGTTTTGCCTAAAATGGATTTGTTTTTGCCCAGGACATGCTTGGGGAGTTGTTCATTCCGGTGGAAACTCCGGAGGCTCAGTACAGAGGCTTTCTGAAGGGGCTGTTTGGTGGAACCGGAGGCACACTCGACAGAGAAGAGCTCTGTAAGTGATCTCCCCCCTCTCACTCGCATCAAATACAAAACGGAGAAAAAAGCCAAAGAGAGCTAATAGCGAAGGAGGCATTTGCCTGCAGAATGGAAGAACATGAAATTGGCAGCCATGCCGACACACCTTTTTGGATGTGCTGCTGTCCCGGGCAACAAAATGGGAAAGATTATTCAAATAGATAATTTGGGTGATAGAGTGGTCCCTTGGTACTTGAATTGGCTCCCGAATGCCACAAACCTGGAAGTAAGTGTTCCAGTTTGCAAACGTTTTTCGGAAGCCGAACGTGGCTTCCGCTTGAGTGCAGGAAGCTCCTGCAGCAAATCAGATGTTGCGCCTTGGTTTCTGAATGGTTTCGGGAGTCGAACAGACTCCCAGAACGGATTAAGTTTGAGAACCAAGGTGCCACTGTACTGTGTTTGACACCACTAATTTAAAACAGACCTTTCACAAGTTGGTGTGTGTTAGTGTGCCAGGGTTCTGCATAGATAGGAAGGGGAAATAGCATCCCTTGTCACTGTTCACAAGTTGATCTAACAGGTAAGACTTTCTCCAAAGATTCTTGCTACCTTTCTCTTGTGTGAAATTTTTCCCCTAAGTGTGGGGAGAAGGGAAGTGAGCCTCTGGGGAGACAGAGCTGTGTCCCTCCTCCTTCTCCAACTCCCAACTCTCAACTGACTTTCACACAACTCTCCCTCTAACCCTAACTCCTCCTATCAGTTTCCACTGGCCAATCACATCACACTCATTTTAACCCTTTCCTTATGACCCACCTAGGAGGCAAACGCCACAATAACTGATTAATAAAATGGAATAATTATCCCTTCAGAAGATGGAGCTGCTTTTGCATGACGGGCCCAGGCTGTGGAACTGTCAGTACAGCATTTCAGCAAGAGGGCATGAAATAACATGTTGGCTGTATTGAATAGATATGTGGAAGGGAAATCTTCTCCCCCCCCGTGGCGATCACACATGGTCCCCGGACGTTTGACGGTCTATTGATCCCTGTGCCACCACTGTGATTGCTTCCCCTCTGCCACCAACCTGTTTCTCTCGGGTACACACAGAGTCCAGACAGTTGTTAACATTAAACCAAATAAATGAGTTTATTTTATAAGCCTTAACAAGTTTCAGATCATTTTTCTTGTCAGTTTCTTAATCTTAGTTTCCTTACCGGCCTGGACCTTCCTATTTACCTCTAACTGATTATCCCAACTGCCTATCTGACTCCTCTCAACAGATTCTCTCACTCCCTCACATCAAACTATCCCAACCCACAGACGTATCCTCACTCTCCCTTCTCTAACACCCGACTGACTCCCCAACAACTCCAGCGCTAACTCTAACTCCTCCCCTTGGGTTCCCACTGGCCAATCACTTCACTCATTTAACCCTTTCCTTATGACCCGGCATGATGTCACTAACGCCACCCCACCCCCCCTTTTTTTTTTACAAAATAGCATCAACAAAGGGGGGGAAATATAGTATAGAAAGAAAACCCTCTGATTCCGTTCGGAATTCTCTTTGTAGTTGGCGAGGCTACGGCAGGAAAAGCATCTCGCAGTCTTGCTCAGCACATCCCCGGATCGGGTGGCGTCGAAGGGGTGAAAGGAGCCGCGGGCAGCGCCATCGGAGAGCTGGCTCGGGCGCGCATTGCTCTGGATGAGAGGGGGCAGAAACTGGGGGAACTGGATGAAAGGACGGCGAGAATGATGGCCAGTGCGGAAGCTTTCTCCAAACATGCACATGAGGTGAGTGGTGGTCCTCGAATGAGGCGTCAGGTTGCATTTCTTGGCGCAGACATTATGGATCTGATGTGCAGAGATCTTTCCTGTTCTGATTAATTCAAGAGGGTTCTGGAAGCTTCTCTGTGTGAAAGAAACTTCATGATGTTTGGGTTATTCCTTCCGAGAAGCTGAGTAAAGGTAAAGGTACCCCTGCCCATACGGGCCAGTCTTGACAGACTCTAGGGTTGTGCGCCCATCTCACTCTATAGGCCGGGAGCCAGCGCTGTCCGGAGACACTTCCGGGTCACGTGGCCAGCGTGACAAGCTGCATCTGGCGAGCCAGCGCAGCACACGGAAACGCCGTTTACCTTCCCGCTGGTAAGCGGTCCCTATTTATCTACTTGCACCCGGGGGTGCTTTCGAACTGCTAGGTTGGCAGGCGCTGGGACCGAACGATGGGAGCGCACCCCACCGTGGGGATTCGAACCGCCGACCATGCGATCGGCAAGCCCTAGGCGCTGAGGCTTTTAACCACAGCGCCACCCGCGTCCCTTGAGAAGCTGAGTACAGCTGGCTTAAACTGGTTCTCTTATCTCTTTTTGTCAATATTGTGCTGACTATAAAAGTAGGGCCAGAAGGAGCCTGGGTTTCTCTGTCTCTTTTCCTTCTGGTGTGGTGTTCCGTGCACAGTATGCTTAGTGTTAAGGTTTAGATTTCTTATACGCTATTGTAAGTTTAAGTTACTGTATTTTTCACTCCATAAGACGCACTTTTTCCCTCCTAAAAAGCAAGGGGAAATGTGTGCGCGTCTTATGGAGCGAATGCAGGTGAGAGGCAGGCAGGAAAAGCCCCCAAGAGCCGCACACATGCTCCGCGCAGCTCTTGCGGGTTTTCCCCAGGAGGGAGACGGGCCTGACTGGTCACATCAGTCCCTTCTCCCTCTTCGTTGTAAAGCGCGCAAAAGCTGTGCGCTCTTTAAAGGGTGCGCGGCTTCTGCGGGAGGTAGGGGGATTCCCCTGCCTCGTAGAAAAGCCCGCAGGAGCCGTGCGCTCTTTAAAGGGTGTGCGGCTCTTGCGGGCTTTTGTGGGAGGTGTGGGAAGGGATAGAGGGCAGCCCCTCAGTCGCTTCCCCCACCTCCCGGAAAAGCCCCCAAGAGCTGCACTCCCTTTCACGAGCCGCGTGGAGCATGTGTGCGGCTCTTGGGGGCTTTTCTCTCTCCTGGTGAAAAGCCTGCAAGCGCTGCACACATGCTCCACGCGGCTCGTGAAAGGGAGTGCTGAGCAGAGCCTGGGGTGCATACAGGCTCTGTTCAGCGCTCCCTTTAAAGAATATTTTTTTCCCTTGCATTCCCCTTCTAAAATCTAGGTGCGTCTAATGGTCCGGTGCGTCTTATGGAGCGAAAAAGACAGTGAGTCTGCTGCAACTGGATTTCTTATGGACAGTGCCAATCCTCATTGTATTGGATTTGTGACCATTAGGCTCATTTGCCTTCAGGAGCTGTAAAGCTCTGCTGGGTGAAATATTAATTGCCTCTGGCCTATTTTTGGGGAATCCTGAAATGTGTTTAAGTTTTTTCTCTGCTAACGATACATTGGAATCTGCTCTGGATCAATACTGAGGAGAATTTGATGACACGAGACTTCTCATCTAGGCATCAGTGGGGTAGATGGAGCCAAGTCACTTGGCTTGCCTCAATTCATTTTCAGCTACCGAATGTTAACACCACTTGTGGGCGGAAGAGGTGTAAAAAGGTAAAGGGACCCCTGACCATGAGGTCCAGTCGCGGACGCCTCTGGGGTTGCGGCGCTCATCTCGCTTTATTGGCCAAGGGAGCCGGCGTACAGCTTCCAGCATGACTAAGCCGCTTCTGGTGAACCAGAGCAGCGCACAGAAACGCCGTTTACCTTGCCGCCGGAGCGATACCTACCGTATTTTTTGCCCCATAGGACGCACCTAGTTTTTTGGGGGGGAAATAAGGGGGGGGAATTATTTTCCCCCCTGGGGCGGGGGGTGCCCGAGCTTCCTCTGACCCCGGCCCCCAGAACAGGCTGCTATCCGCAAGCCTAGGGACCCCGGCGGGAAGTCGCGCTGGTCTCCCCAGGCTTGCGGATATCTGTCCCCCGAGCTTGTGGGGCTGGCGGTGGGGAGAAGCGCGCTTCTCCCAGCGCCAGCCTCCAAACCAGGTCAGGGAACAGCGGGATGGCAGCGCTGCACCTCCCTGCTGTCCCCCAGCTTGTGGGGCTGCCCGATATCTGCACGAAGCCCGGGGCGCGCTATGCAGTGCGCCCCAGGCTTCGGGATGCAGGCTGCTATCCGCAAGCCTTGGGAGCCCGGCGGGAACTCCCGACCCCTCTCGCTCTCCAGGCTTCAGCAAAAGCCTGCATTCGCCCCATAGGAAGCACACACATTTCCCCTTCAGGGGAAAAAGTGCGTCCTATAGGGCGAAAAATACAGTATTTATCTACTTGCACTTTGACGTGCTTTCGAACTGCTAGGTTGGCAGGAGCTGGGACCAAGCAATGGGAGCTCACCCTGTTACCCCGTCGCGGGGATTCGAACCGCGACCTTCTGATCGGCAAGTCCTAGGCTCTGTGGTTTAACCCACAGCGCCACCCGTGTCCCCAGAAGAGGTGTCCTCTGCTACAAAATATTGGGAATCAGTGTTGAACTGTGACTTCTTCATTTGTGTCTCTCGAATAATATTGCTTTTTCACTCCTGTAGGTA
Source organism: Podarcis muralis (assembly GCF_964188315.1). NCBI lineage: Eukaryota > Metazoa > Chordata > Lepidosauria > Squamata > Lacertidae > Podarcis > Podarcis muralis. Next base: position 751,102 of record NC_135671.1, read on the forward strand.
ATGTTGAAATACAAGGACAAAAAATGGTACCAGTTTTGACTTTTAACCATGAAGAAGCAAGACTTCTGTGAACTGAGAACAGGAGTCAAAGGACCTTGAGGCCTTATTCTAAAAATCCAGTCACTGGGCAGAAGCAGCTCTTTGGAATCCCTTTCACACTAGAGGATCACGCGAGAACTTTTTGAGGGACCCACAAGTGGTGGGTCTTTGTAATCAAGTCTACACTGAGTCTCTTCCTCCCACCAGAACAATCATCTTTAACAGGTAATGATTTCACTGGAATTAGGTTTGAACTGTGGGGAGGCCTGTGGATAGTTGAAAATGTCCTGTACAAAATAGATTGTTAATGCATTTAAACTTAAAACTTTGCATGACTAATTGACTTCTCATACAACAAAAGGCGCAAAAGCAAAGCATGCTGTGATTGAGGAAAAGGGATTTCCTTCTAAGTTCCACAAACGAAATAAGCAGCAACACTTTCTTTTTAAAGCAAAGAAGTCAGTACATCTCAAGCATGTTGCTCTCGACAGACAATGCTCTGCATTCCTCTCATTTGACATTCCTTTTCTGTAGACAATCTTAGTTTGAAAACACTTGTGCATTTCATTAGTAGAAAAATAAAGTAAGATTAAACTTCCGTGGCCAAATGATGGTGCTTTATTTATGCAGCAGTCGATGTTAGTCAAAGGCCAAGAGGACATCATGTGAGAAAGGAGCAGCTTTGCTGGCGGTTGGAAATCGCAGCAGGATTGTAGAAATACGAGCTGCTTTCCTTTTCACTGCTAGTGTTGGGAAATAGAGCAATGAAGCAGTTTAGGCCAAGAAATCAACCCCTGTGATCTGTGAGCATGTCAAACACTGGGGGAGACTGATGACCCAATGAAGGGGAAACCAGAAGGTGCCTTGGAGGGAGTCTGAGGGGAGGATTCAGGACCAGGTTCCAGCATTTCAGGGGGTTGGACTAGATGACCCTCAGGATCCCAACTCTGATTCTATGGGCAGTAGAAGCCAGACATCCAAGTTGTCTCAGCAATGTTCTAGAGCGGCTAGGCGATCATTGACTGGCGTCCCGGTCAGGGTCTGTTTTCTGCTGGGGGCCTTTGGGATACTGGGGTTTCCAGCTGTGGGGATCTCTCCTCAGGGCACTTGTTTGCCCGCAAAGAGTCTGGACCAGCCATCAGAGTCCAGTTTGGGGGCGAAGGTCCAAAACCATGCTGGCTTGGCCCACTATTTAGTATGAAACCTCTTTAGTTTGCCAATCAACGATCAAGTTTGTATCAGAGGCAGTTTTAGGGTAGTGCAACTGGTTTGGTGGTACTGGGCTCCACAGCAATGCTGTAGATCTGAGTGCGAGCGGGAGTGAATTTTAGTCTCAAACACTAAAATTTGGAAACCCACAGTCTGCCACTTAGGGCTTTTAAGTTTGCATAAATTGTATATGATGCACACATGCAAACAAAGTGGAACCTTATCTTTTTTAGTTAATCATGAGCTTAATAATAATAATAATAATAATAATAATAATAATAATAATAATTTATTTGTACCCTGCCCTCCCCAGCAGAGCTCAGGGTGTCCGCCCTGTGGAACGCCCTCCCATCAGATGTCAAAGAGATAAACAACTATCTGACTTTCAGAAGACATCTGAAGGCAGCCCTCTTTAGGGAAGCTTTTAATGTTTAACAGACCACTGTATTTTAATACTCTGTTGGAAGCCGCCCAGAGTGGCTGGGGGGACCCAGCCAGATGGGCGGGGTATAAATAAATTATTATTATTATTATTACATCATAAAACTAACACAGTATACATAGAACATAAAAACAGGCCATCAGTTAATTAAAATACATCAGAGCAAATTAAAATCTGGACAGATGGCAGCCCATGGGCAAAATTGAGAGTGGTTAATATTCTCCAGGGCCAACTGTTACCACTGGTCTTATAAAGGGCCTGTGAGCGGGCTAGGAGGCCTCTTTAATGCTTGTTCTTATACAGTGGAACCTCGGGTTAAGTACTTAATTTGTTCCAGAGGTCCGTTCTTAACCTGAAACTGTTCTTAACCTGAAGCACCACTTTAGCTAATGGGGCCTCCTGCTGCCACCTTGCCACCAGAGCACGATTTCTGTTCTCATCCTGAAGCAAAGTTCTTAACCTGAAGCACTATTTCTGGGTTAGCGGAGTCTGTAACCTGAAGCGTATGGAACCCGAGGTGCCACTGTATAGAAAGAAAAGAATCAGACTCAACCCCAACCAAAGGCCTGGCGGAACAGCTCCATCTTGGAGGCCCTGCGGAAAGATGTCAAAACCCGCAGGGCCCTGGTCTCTTGTGGCAGAGCGTTCCACCAGATTGGGGGCCACGGCCAAAAAGGCCCTGGCTCTGGTCGAGGCCAGTCTAATCTCCCTGGGGCCCGGGTTCTTCAGGGTGTTATTATTTGCAGACCTTAAGGTCCTCTGTGGGACATACCAGGAGAGGCGGTCCCGTGGGTACGAGGGTCCGAGGCCCTATAGGGCTTTAAAGGTTAAAACCAGCACCTAAAACCTGATCCTGTACTCCACCGGGAGCCAGTGCAGCTGGTATAGCACCGGGTGAATGTAATCTCGCAGCGAGGACCCCGTGAGCAGCACACATAAGAAATGATCGATAAAACACATTTAAAACTCACATGCACACATAAAATTATAAGTACCGCAAATACAAAATCAGTGTAACAATCCGCAGGCATCTAACAATATATCAGGTGGCCTACCTGTCAAAGCACAGCGCTATTCTTTTTTTCAAGTAACGCTCCAGCGAAGGAAAGTGCTATAAAAAATCTGTTTATTATTTACACAGCAATGAAATAATATCATAGTTTACAAAGCAAACGATTCATTGGTTAAAATGCTGGCAGAAAAGCCACAACAGGAGCCAGAATTGCAGGATACAGCTACCTGCTTTAGAGACAGGAAAATCAGAGAAAATTCATTTTCTCAGAGCAAACGAAGGAAGTAAATGGACAGACCTCGTGAATATTCACTACAGTAACATCATAGTCCCTTAAATCAAGAGACACCCTCTTGGATCTGGCAACGGGCTATTTCCCAAATTTACTGCTTTTGAATTGTGCACACTTTGGAAAGGCTGCTAATGCCTTATAATGTCTTATTCTGTGCATATGGTGTAAAATGCAGTGAGTCATGTGCATGTATGAATTCCCAGGAGAATGTCATCCTTTTTTTGAAAGATGCAAGTATCACAGAAATCTGAGCTATAGATGCCCTAAATTGTATACTCAGTTGCGTACATTGTGAAATAAACTAACACAAGCAGCTGGGGAATCAAACTTTCCAGAGGATCCCAGCTGGAAAAGCTCAGAATGCTTCTCCCAAGTCAGTTACGAAAGAGAAAAATTGTAGGCCTTCAAATAAATAAATAAATAAATTACTAGGAATTCATTTAAATACTTTGCTTTAAGCATTTCATTGTGGTTTCTAGTTATGCGACATGTCATTTAGAGCTGCCTTCCCCAACCCGTCACCCTCTAACTGTATTGGACACCAGGGCACCAGGTTGGGGAAGCATGATTTAAAGATTCTGATGAGAATTCAAAATTGTCATTGAAAGAAATGGATCCCGTTCTCCGGACTCGTCAGAGACGTCTTGCATTTCGCTGCAGCGTCAGGCAGCGCAGTACAAACTTCTATATTACCTGTTCACAACTCCAGCTCTTGCAGGTCTCCCCAGCTGGGCCCAACTTTGACTTTCACCGACAGTTTCACTGAGAGTTTGACGGCGTGTTCCATTTCATGTTTAACAATCTGGGCCACCTAAAGGACAAGGCACTTAGAAGAATCAGTGGGACAGTAAGGCAGAAAGGGCCGCAGTTTATTTAGTCCAGTTGATCAGACATTTCCAACTGGTATCATATCTGGAAACGCCTCTAAAAGCGGGTCAGAATTATGCTGAAATTCAGAGACGCTGAATGCAAATTTCTGGGAGCCAGAACTCTCCCAGGAAAAGCTCACAACACGCCCTTAAGTTTGCGTCTACCAACAAATATAGCTTCGTACACCCACAGAAAACAGTTAACAAGGTATAGGTAAATCACATGTTACGGCAGAGTAAAAAGCCAATTCACAAATCATTTGTTGCAAACACAACAAAGTCAGAAGAGGAGAGACACATATAAACACAGTGAGATACTGCAGATTGGTTCAGCAACAACTCTGAATGGCACCCATATTTCCATCGTACTTCTATAGTTTATCGAAGCCAACACTGGTGAACAGACAGGGTGGATTTGATTTAAATCAAATTGATTTAAATCACTTTTTTACAGAAAGACATTCTTGTGGGAACAATCTTCATATTTACAACCAGATGAAGGTTTCATTTTTGGAATAATTAATTTTTAGAGTAGTTTTTAATCTCAAAAATTACTGATTTGGTTATACCATTAGAAATACATAGACAGGTAATTATGAAATTATCGTGAGGTTTAATAAGTTAACTGTTTATGTTAGGACAACTTTTCTGCTGTACTTTATTAGAAGGAGACAAATAATCATTTCCTTAATAGCAAATTATTTAACTAAAACAGTAACATTATAGCATATGTATCCATGTTTGTTACCTGATGTGGTTAAACAATTAACTGAGTTTTAGCACACATGAAAAGCTTTAAACAAATCCTTATTTCCTGAATAGCCTTTGGACTATTATGTAATTTAAATAGAAAGATTTTTCCTCCAAAATGTTTTATTTTAAAAATCTGATTTAAATGGAAAAAATATGTTTTGATTTTTCAAAAAATCATTGATTTTTATCCACCCTGTGAACAAACACACCAGCCCCATTCTCTGAGAGGGATGCACTCCCCAGTTTTCAGTAAAACCAGTTCCTCCTACCTGAATCAGGCTGTCTTCTGCAACCTCATAGAGAAGCTCATCATGCAGCTGGAGTATGAAGAAACCTCCAGGTACGGAATGCATCATCTTCTTCTTTTCCATCCTCTCTGGTTTTCCTAGGCAGAAGGAAACCTAAACAATGACTTCAATAATACTTATGGTAAGAGCTATACAAATTCACAAGTACCACAAGACATTATTTGTATTTGTTCTGTATTGCTATGTAATTGTTATGGCCTGTAAACACCTAAAAACTTGGGCAAGAGTAACGCTTGTTGATGTACTAAAAACGAAGGTAAAAATGGATTATTTTGAGAGAGAGAGAGATAAAATATACGATGCAGTGGAAATAGCTTGATATTGGAAACCACGGAGGGGGGGAGGGAAGTCTAAGGATTCAGGGAATCCTAAATGTTGATGGTTATGACTAATGTCTGAATTCAAATGTATAGTGTAAAACTGAATAAAAAAGAATTTGAAGACAAATATATAATTGTGATGGCTTTGCTTCTTTATTGCTCTAGCATTTCTATTTCTTTAGCATTTCTGTTCCTGAATTGGATAATATCTCATTCCTCTTCTAGGTTTTTAAATAACATTTAGTTTTATATAAGAAAGTTTCTAAAAATTAAGAAAAACGGAAAGTATATTATTCATAATTTGTTATATTTTGTATTAAATATCTTTGCATCTGGGAAAATCATGTGTTTGTAATACCAGTGTTCAATTCATTCTGTTTAATTCTGCCTCCACCTTTCAGTCTTAAAATAGCTTGTAAATTTGGCCATAACTGTGTATTGTACATTTTTTGTTCCCATTCCAAGTGGGATTTGAGTCTTTTTTCCAACGACTAGCATAATAAACCCAGTCAGATGGGTGGGGAAAATAAATATATTCTTAGACTGCAGCAATCATATAGAATATTAGTTCTTATTATTGTACAGGTACCTGCATTAATTAACAAGAATAAAGCAGCATCAAGATTTAATTGTAGTTTCATTATTTTCTGTATTTTGAAACCAAAAGTCCTTTGCTTTGTTACGCAGCCACTATATGGATAAAGCTGCTACATTTCCAACATTTATCATATATATCATGAAGCTTTTCAGGGGTCATTTGGTTATCATTTTACTGCAGTTTTTAAGTATATTTGAACATGATGAAAAAGTATTACCTATTCTCAAAATATTCACTCTTGCAGGTGTCAAACATTATTGCAGCCCCTAAATAAATGACTGGTCTGCAAAATGTATTTATTTCTTTGTTTTTCCCCCACAATGCTAGATTAAAAAACCAGGTAAAATTCTACTTGTTTTACCTACGGCACTTTCTGGCGTTAGAAAGCCGTTTTCAAAGTTTATGCTGTTCCTTGCATAGAATCATAAATGAAATAAATCATGAATGAGTGCCCTTGCTGCTGTAATTTAAGAAAAATCCATTTTTCTTGGCTAATGCCAAGAATACAACAAGCCACGTTAGCATTATAGTCTTTTATCTGATGAAGAAGTAATAATAATAATAATAATAATAATTTTTATTTATACCCCGCCCTCCCCAGCCAAGGCCGGGCTCAGGGTGGCTAACAAGCAATAATAAAAACAAGTTGAATGAATACAACTTAAAAACAAGATTGAAATATTAAAATATTAAAATGCAGCCTCATCACAGGATGAGAAAGGAAAAAGAAAAAAGTAGGGTCTAACCCACGAGTTCCCCATACCTCGATTTCTTCAAAGTCCTCAAAGCCTTGCTCAAGGGATCAGGAAAATGTAAATGAGCACTGGGAAATCATGGTGACTTGGGAATTTGAAATAATTTTACTGGCATACATGCAGCCCAAATCCAGCTGTTTCATACGAAGAGGAGGCTCTCGGAAGAGAACACTGACTATTTATCCCCCACCCAGTAACATTTTTAGATGGGAAGCATTTGCTACCAAATACAAAGCCAGAGGAGAAAACATACCCGTTTGTCTTTTTTGGAACGAGCTCTCCAAGTGCCCATAAGATTTTACTGCTGAAGGGAACGATTCCAGCTGAGCCTGAATATTCACGGTGGCTGTTTTGACAATATCTGCTGCAGAGCCCTGGACGACAGTATTCACAGCTTGCCTCTCTGCCTAAAGTTACAAGATGACTTAGAAGAAGCAGCCAACTTTCCCTCCCCGACAACAACAAATCTTTTCAGTGCAGAGTTTCTGAAGTGGACAGCCTGAACCCCTAAAAGGAGGAATAGAAGGGACAGAAGTTTTGAGGAAATTGCAGCTGTCTAGTCTTCCTTCCACATCTCAAGCCTGAGTGAGTGGGACAAGCAGGGAGAGAAGAGATGGGAAGGAAAGCCTTGCAGAAAGCAAGAATCCCAAAAGTAACCTTCAGCTTTGCACAGACCCTCCAATCCCTGCTCAGTTGCAATGCACAACTAGTTAAAAACAGAGCAGTGGATTCTGAAGTTTTAGAAGGAAATGTTAGGAGCAGCTACGGAAAACTGTTATATTCTTCTGGTATTGCTTGAAGTTTCGGTAAGACAGTTGAGGGCACCTTGGTCCCTGAAAGCTCCTCCAGCCAAAAGGAGGTCCAACATGCACAAGAAGTGTGCAAACTAAATTTAAGCTGGCTCATCTTAGATTGAATGGGCACAGTAATATAGTACCAAAGTCAGTATCACTGGGGAGTGAGTAAAACTCAGCTAGCTCAATGGATCTCCCTGCTCAGCTAGATTTTAGCAGCTGAAAAAAAAAACACTTCTTTGCATACCTGAGCCTTTCTGTAAGGATTTGAGTCCTTAATTGCTGGCAGGTATCTACGCCGCCCCATGATTGTCTGCACAAACCCATCTCTGCTGCACTTCCGGACTGTTTCTCTCAGGAATTTCTGAATACCTATTTAAAAAAGAAACAGTGTTGTGCAACTTCCAGTTCAATCCAAAATATTCAACAGCAGCTGCTCTAGTTAATTCTGTGTATATGCTGACATTTCATACGGACACTTCCATGCTTGGGTGTCAATATGTATCCCATCAGCTTAAGAAAGGAAAAGAAGATACAAGGAAACTCTTCCCAATTTATTATGTTGCTATATTTTACATTTCAGCTGCAAGATTGTGGAAACGTGCAAATCAACAGTGGATGTACAGCCTTCTTTGCTGTTTTGTTTATTACATTTCTATCCCATCTTCCTTCTATCATGAAGTTTAAGGCAGCAAACATGCAGTAAGGTAAAGGTAAAGGAGCCCTGGACGATTAAGTCCAGTCAAAGGTGACTATGGGGTTGCGGCGCTAATCTCGCTTTCAGGACGAGGGAGCTGGCGTTTGTCCGCAGAAAGCTTTCCAGGTCATGCGGCCAGCATGACTAAACCACTTCTGACACAACAGAACACCGTGACAGAAGCTAGAGCGCACAGAAATGCCATTTATCTTCCTGCCGCAGTGGTACCTATTTATCAACTTGCACTGGCGTGCTTTCAAACTGCTAGGTTGGCAGGAGCTGGGACAGAGCAACAAGAGCTCACTCCGTCAAGGGGATTCAATGACCCCAAAACTTTGTTCAGTCACACGCCAGTGTTTTATTTTCTTCTGCTATCCAATTCTGCAGCCTACAGACCACTGCAAGTTAAAACATGGTACATTCATAGCGTTTCATTTTGCATTTTGGATAATACACAGAACTCCAAGTTGCCACAACTCTTTAAGAGTTTATGTAAGGTAAGTTCTTGGCTCAGTAGCTTGAACTCCCTTTTAAACCCACACCAAAAAGGTTACAAAAACCATAGGCAAAGAGATTTACACAACTCACTATATGCTTGATATTATGAATCAGTTAATGATGCCAAAAAGCCAGGACAATCAGATGCTAGCAATCTTTACCTGAGTATCTTGATTTGAAGGAGTCAATGTAGCAGGAGGCATCTTTTTCCTCAACACCCATCTGCTCTCCTAAAGATTTCGCTCCTATTCCATATATTATTCCATAACAAATCTAGAAAAATAATGCAATTTTTATTTTTATTCTAGAGTACACTCTACAACCAAGGGGACTAAAGTGCGAGAAAAACTGTTTGATTACTTATAAATGAGGTTTGTTTATTAGAATAAAGCACAATCTTCACAAAGCAACAAAGGACACAAATTTAAAACATTCAATATGCCAGAGTTTGCTCATTTGCTATCTGGTTGAATCAATCTCTCAGCCTGTACAACTTATTTCAAAACCCACTATCATTCAATTATATGAAAATGTTCCAAGAATTCTAAATGCTTCCGTAAGTTACCTGCTTGGCTTGTTGCCTTAAATCATCCCCAACTGCTTCAGAGTCAATCATCTTCCACTCGGCAGCAATGCTTTTGAACACATCAGAACCATCATTTAAGACCTGGAGAAGCCGCTTGTCACAACACAAATGAGCCAGGATCCTCAGCTCAAGCTGGGAATAATCAGCTGCCAAGATCAAGCCTCCTGCAGCCAATAAAACAGAATAATTCCTAAAGCGGACGTTTATTTATTTCAGGTAGTAAAACAGGTTCCTTCTTTGAAACTATTGTTCATAATAAACTATGATTTCCTTCCAACAATGACGGGGAGTTATGCATAAGAAGAGGCAGCAGTACATGATGCTGCCAAGTTTTCTCAGGCTTGTTCGTGTAACATCAAACCTTGGTTGCCATTGGGTCTGAATAGGCTCATTGTGTCAGCACAATATAATTGCTCAATTCTGTATATCCCTCTTCTACTTTTTAGCTCTAGAATGAGGCAATTCTCAAGGTGTTACCTGGAAATGGCACAAAGGCATGCCTCATGCTAACAGAAAATGGTACTTTCCCCCCACTGGGTTCAGCAAGACTCCTTTGTCCATGTGGTAGCACAGAATGCTTTCTCCATCTGTAAAATAAAATTAAATAACTGGCATCTAGTTGACTTCTGTAAGACACACAATGTTAAACCAAACAGCAGGGTTAAATCTAATATCTGTAGCAGGTAAACACAAAATAACTTCATATTTATGGCTGACTGTTACTCTGGTTTGCATGCAATAGGCTAGCCAAGCAGTAATTTCTAGAGGGTGGGTTTTGTTGCTTGATAGGTCTGGCTTGCAAGGCTGGACATTTATAGCCAAGCAAATAATTATTAAAAAATGCATCTACTCAGATACTTCAAAGTTTTTTCTCATCTTCATTTTTATACAACACTCCACACACACAAACTTCTTTTCATTCCCAATATGGTTCCAATAAGATGTTATAGTACTTATGACTAGCCTATTATAGTAATGCACTTTGTATGTACTTATTGTGATGTGCCATCTCTGGCCTTGGCAGTAGGCACATGAATTTCATGTACATCCTGCAGTTTCAGGATGTGAGGTTTTGGTGACACTTTGCAAGGTGTACATATCACAGCGATTCCAAGTGGGAAAATATCTACCTTGATGGCCTTCGTTTTAGAGAGTACTTGTACAAACCTCACTCCAGTTGGCTTTTCCTGAACTCCTGTATATTTATCTAAAGATCAGGTTTTTGAATAATTAGATGCTGTAGCCATACAACCTTATTTGTGTGCCCCTTCCACGAGAGTTCTGGAGGGTGGCAACACGAGAACAGGCCTTTTCTGAGGAATGCTCTCTCCAGGAAGGCTCCCCTGGCACCTTCATTACATGTCTTTTGGCGCCAGGCGAAAATGCTCCTCTATATCCTGGCCACTGGCTGACAAATCAACAGATTTTTAAATGTATTTGGGGGGGGGGGCTATTGGTTTGTTTTTGTTATTTATTTTGTGTTTTCATTTTGTATTTTTATGCTGTAAAGCACCCAGTGATCATCGGATGAAGGGCGGTATACAAATTTAGTAAAATAATATACTATGGGAAAGAACAACACAATGCACCAAAAATGGTCATTTTTTGTTTATAAATACAAGTGTGGCAATGTGCAAATGCAGGCAATTAAACAACCACATCAGTTTACAGATTATTCCTTATGTTTCCTGCCAGCAGGTACTGTATTAACTATAGAACCAAGACATGTTCAAAGGTGACAAGATGCAGCCACCTTGCTAATGTCAACCAGTGTGATTAATGCTTTGATGGAAGACGTTCTGGGAACTCAATGCAAGCCACCTTCAGTTTCATGGTGGAAAAAAGGCACCCTAACTTTGATACATTCTGGTCTTTTCAGGAATGTATCAGAAAAAATCTGAGACCTGATAAGAAAAAAAATAGATGAGAAAACTTTACCTGCTTCTGAGTAAACTGAACCCATTGTGTTCCTTCTGGGAAGGTGGGCTCTCTTCAACCATGGTTGGCATTTCAATTTCAAAGTCTTTTGGCACATTCTGTATATTTGGTTCCCTGAAGCTTATACGGCCTAAAAGCAAACGTGGTGCAAAGGTGAAAAGGCAGGCAGTATGTGGCAGTACAGCAGATGTCTGAAGGAACACTGAAGCTAAAACTAAAGCACTTAATGCTGAACTGCAAAAGCAGAAGACAAAGCAGACTTGGCCAACAAGCTTCCAGTTTTGCAAAACAAAGTACTCTTTAAATGATGATGCTCAATTAGTACATTTCAAAATTCTAGTGTTTATATGGAATACATATGATGCAAATTTAAAAAGAGTTCAGTGAAGAAGCTCACTCCATGAGTTACAGAGAGGCAAAGCAAACTGGCAAGTTAAGCAGCCAAGTGACTGGGGGATAAGTAACACCCATTTCTATAATTTTTTTAAGCATCAGATTTGACCACCAAGGGCACAGTGTTCAAGGAGCTAAATCCTATATAGTTCAGGGGCTACATCCTCGGTAAGCCTGTAGAAACCAAGCTTTCAATTTTACCCAAGACAGCAAGCTTCAGGGGCCACAGTAAACAAGGAAATTTTGGAGAAAGGGTAAAAAGAAAACTGCACTAATATACACTTCCACACAATACAGATCTAGCTAGTAGGTTGGTCAGCTCAGAAAAAGAGGCTTAGTTAAGAGCAGAGTGAGTTCAGCAGTCGGGCAAGGAGGCCTCAAAGTAGCAGGTGGGCATTTCAGTAATTAAAAAAAAATGTAACCACATGACAATGGTGGGGAACCTCCAGTCTGCAGACCCAAATAGGTCCACCAGCCCTCTGAATCTGGCCCACAAGGCCATCTGAATAAACCACCCATGCCTGTTAGCTGCCTGACATCTGGCACAGAGGTATCTGATCTCCAGTATTAACATTAAGCACCACAGCACAAAGATGGGGAAGAAACCTCTGCATGCTTCTGGGGCTTGAACTTTGTGGATTTGGCAGGTGGGCAGTCCTTCCAACCGGCCAAAATAGCCTGTTCCGCAGCTTGAACCAGTTCCACATTCCTGCTCTAGGGACATTCAATCAATGAGTGATCTTTCCCACAACAAGTGCCATCAGACAGAAACCGCAAAGCTTCCATGACTCATTTGGACCATGCGCTAGCCTTCCTGGTTCTTTTTCAGTCAAACGTTGATAAACTGCCAAGGTTTTACAACCTTCCGATGTAAAAAGCACCTGCTACCTGTAGCGCTGTGAGTCTGAGAAACAGGATAGATCCGTTCCATGCCCAGCACAGGGTTTAAACGCTTCTCCCTCTGCAGTGGAAACACCACTTTGGTCATGGCATTGGTGATCTTCCTCCATTCTAAAATCAGGCCTGGCAGTGGGTGCAAGGCCCTCAGTTTCTCCAGAACATCCTATGGGAATTAACCGTGGCACAAGTCAGTTGGCTGTCTTTCACATTGATTCTTTGTAACATTGGGAGCACTGAAAAATATTCTGGGCTCTATGAGGGCACAGCCAGGCTAGCATGGCACCGGGAGTCTGTACCAAGGACCACCTTTCTTTTCTGCTTTGACTCTGCCGTAGACGGGACAGAAGATGACAAAGCAGAGCCATTGTGATGCTTGGAGAACAGAGACCTCCTAGCACATAGGGAGTGGGTTGGGAGATGATGGGGAAGGTCAACCAGCCCCTCTCTCTTATTGTTTACTGCCTTTTCTCTTCTTGGACCTTTCCCCCTTAATGCTCACAGAAAGCCCTAAGCAAACTTGTCTTCTCATCCCAAGGCAGGAAGCCAGAAATGCTTTTCCTGGCTGAACAATTGCCTTAGTGCAATGCTGAATGGAATTCGCTGCCACAATAATGCGTCATAGTCATTGGCTTAGTCAACATTTTTTAAAGGATCAAGCAGACTGGGGTTGGGCGAGGTGGCCTTTGCGGTCCCTTCCAACTCTGCAATTCTAGGATTCTATGAAGACCAGCTAGGCATGATTGCTACGGTGAGCTGCAGTTAGTACAGCTCATGGACGAAAACATCTGAGGCCTTTTAAGTAATGCATAGAATTGATAATACTGAGTCAGGTAACACAACGGTAAAGTAGGCAACTTGATTTTTGTGTGGACATCACTTATGCAAAACTAGCAATTGTGAAACATACAGTGGTACCTCGGGTTACATACGCTTCAGGTTGCAGACTCCGCTAACCCAGAAATAGTACCTCGGGTTAAGAACTTTGCTTCAGGATGAGAACAGAAATCGTGCAACGGCGGCGCAACGGCAGCAGGAGGCCCCATTAGCTAAAGTGGTGCTTCAGGTTAAGAACAGTTTCAGGCTAAGAACAGACCTCCGGAACAAATTAAGTTCTTAGCCTGAGGTACCACTGTAATTCCACCAGTGGGTTTTTATGAATGACTAGCTTCCCACAATGACACATAGGCTAGAAAGGATGCTTCTCCGGGGGTTGCACACAAACAATATACCTTGGTTGTACTGAATTGCTTGCCTAATTTGGCAATTTTTCCATTTGCTATTTTCCTTCCAGTGTAACCTAATGTTTTCTTGCCCCTTTGCACTTTTGATTCTCCATTGAATGGCAACTTCTGCTCCAAAAACAGCACCTGAAAGAGGTAATAAATTCAGTCAGTGGAATCTTGCCATTTTCTTGGGGCTTAGACAACTTCTCCTTCCCATGCCCACTTCTTAAGCTACAATTAACTGAGATTGTAGCTAATCCATTAGCAGACAACCTCTGCGAGGTCACAAACTCCCATTTTACCAATACTGGATTTTTAAAAAAAAAACTTTGTAACCAAACACCTTTAGGCACCAGACAAAAACATTCCTTTTTAACCAGGCCTTTTTGGTTTATTTGATTGACAACCTATGCCCTTTTAACATGTGGGGTTTTGAGGGGGTATTGGGTTGTTGTTTTTATTTTGATTATGTATTTTGTGGTTTTATATTCTGATTTTGTTCTGTGAACTGCCCTGAGACCATTGGGTATAAGGCAGTATATAAATTCAATTAATAATAATAATAGTGAGGTAATTAAGGAGAAGTTAGTTAAGTAAGAATGAGTAGTTAAACAGAATCTTCATTTTCTGCAGAAAATATTAAGAACACTTTAACTAAAATGACGCAAATAATGGCAGCTGCTTATTTAATTTTTTATTGGAAGTTTAGAATCTGTGTGTCGCTCTAGTCTCTCTCTGGACTCAGATGAAGAAAGTACTACTAGTGGAACGGGGCTTTCCCTCCACCCTTTTCCCTCAGCACCCACACCCCCTTAATTGGCAAAGGGAGATCAGGAGAATCCCTGGAACAGGACAACGAGACTGGGGCGGGGAGAGATGGAACATCATTCCAGAAATACTTGCACTGATGCAATTATTGCCTTAACAAAACATTGAATTCCACCCACGATGTGTTGAGAACAACCTCTCAGCACTCTGGCCAACTGAAGGACTGCAACTTTATCCCACTCAAAATTTCACTGGTGGATTTGTTTTTCAGTTTTCTTCCACTGATCACGATAAGGACAGGGCTCACTCTTGAAAGGGGCCACGTGTTCAGTACCTCAGCAATGTCATCAGGACAGGTCAAGGAGAAACTGTGACCTGCCAGCTGATATATCCGATTCTCAATCTCGTTTAGTTTCGCTTCCATGACATGTTTCTGCGTCTCACACTCAACTGTGCTAAATCCGATGCCGTTGAGCTCCAGCAAGGCCAGGCAATATTGATTTGGCATCTCCACTTTACGAAAAGTATCTGTGGTACACAATGACAAATGAGGCAAAAGACAACATTCGTTCAGTGTCACAAAACACACAATGACGGAAGAGAATTACTTGAAATAATAATAATAATAATAATAATAATAATAATAATAATAATAATAATAAAGATGATGGTGTTTGCACCAATTACTCCTCCACTCCACCCCACTAACATTCTCAGTAGTGAATGCACAAGGTTGCACAAGGAGTATCTGCAAAGTGCAGAGTGAATAAGAATTTGTGGGTCAAGGAATTGAAAGCAAGACAGCTAGAGTTAGAGGCCTATCACACCTGAGAAGGTTTCATACTGGCAACAAACGAAATGTCAGTAGAGCATGAGACTCTTAATCTCAGAGTCAAGGGTTTGAGCTCCATCCTGGGAAAAGATTCCTGCATTGAAGGGGGTTGGACTAGATGGCCCTTGTGGTCCCTTCCAACTCTACAATTCTAAAAGTCTATGAAAATGTACCTATTCAATCATAATCATTCATTGTTTGTATTGCCAAAGTCACACTCCTTGCACCCAAGGTTCAGGGCATCACAATTACAAAAAAGGACTGTGTTGCAAAAAGAAAAATGGGGGGGGGGGAGTTCATTGTCACGTGTGAAAATCTGTTTCTCATTAGTAAAAAGTACTGATATTCTGTCACTTTCCAAACATGTTTAATCGTAGCAAAATACAAACAATTTCACACTACAGCATAGAAGGTTTTTAGATTTTCTAACGTGTGTCTGAAATTCAGCTGGAGACTAGCGTACTTTAAACTTAATTCATAGGGTGGTATTTAACTAAGTGAATTGACATTAATGAACATGGCTAAGTTAGGTGCATTAATATTAATAGCTCTACTCTGAGTAAAACTTAGTTAAATACCACCCATGGGGTAAGCTCTTCACCTTCTCACCTTGCAAGTTATCTTTATGCAACAGAGTATTGAGATGCTCCATAATATGAAAGACAAGAACAGACTCCACAGCTGCTCTGTATCGTCCAGAATGATCTGCGCTGGCGCTGAGCCCCAGACTCTGGCACCCCTGACCTGCTCCAAATTTGTCCAGCAAGAACAATTCCTGAGGAAGGAAATTGGTGACCATGTTGTGAAGGGAGCGTTCTTTAGACTCAGGATCCAACAGCCAGCACGCCACCTAGAATGAGGGAAGTGCAAAGCACACTTAACTCAAAATGCGTTCTCCGTCCCCCCCAAGAATGCAACAAGATTTGGGTATATGTATGTGCGCCCCTCCCCAAAGATAGGAACTTATAAGTTCTATTTCTGGCAATTGCTGGGGGATTTAAACATTGATTTTAAACATCACTCCCACTTTACAGATAGAGGTAGGCTGTCTGAATTATGCATTGCTTTGTAACGATTTGTTGGGTCTCTGGACCATAATAAAGATTGATTGATTGAGAAGATAGTATCAGGGGCTCAGGAGCAGAGGCACAGGGGAGAGAGGAAATGGAGAGCGAAGGGGAAGAATCTGAGGGCAGCGTAGGGGAGAATGACAGTGACCCGAGAGATTCCATGAGCTTCTCCAGCGAATCAGAAGATTCCCAGAAGGGGGCGCCGATGGTCAGGGCAAGGGGGGTCCCAGGGGGGACGCACCAGAAACAAGGGGCCAGCGGGGACTCCCAAAGCAGCAGCGGGAGATCAGGACCAGCTTCCCCACCAGAGCGTAGTGGGGGGGAAGAGTCCCATGTGTCAGGGCCAGCGTCTCCTCCAGCAGGGAGAGAAGATGAGTCAGGGCTGACCACGCCTCCATCGGAGAGTGGGGGAACGGAGGGGAGGTCAGGTCCAGCTAGCCTC
Organism: Podarcis muralis; assembly: GCF_964188315.1. Classification (NCBI taxonomy): domain Eukaryota; kingdom Metazoa; phylum Chordata; class Lepidosauria; order Squamata; family Lacertidae; genus Podarcis; species Podarcis muralis. The sequence continues at coordinate 767,840 of NC_135671.1, forward strand.
ACCGAAGGGGGAAGCAGTGACAGGAGCAGTGTAACGGTCAGGAGGAAGGTTGCCGGCTGGGCGCGCGCGCCAAGTTCGAATGTACAGGCGCGCGGGACAGCAGAAAACCCGGATTGGGAACCAGGTCCTAAAGCCCGCCGGAGGCAGGGGGAAGACTCAGGGGACTCAGCGTCAGAAGAGTCTAGGAAGGGCAGGACCTCAGCGGACAAGCGGACCCAGAGGAGGAGGGAGCAGAGGAAGAGGTGGAGCAAGGCTAGGGTCTTAAACTGGTGTCTGGGGGGAGGAGACTCAGACGGAGCTTCGGCAGTCTAGAGTTTGAGACATAGAGCTGCGCGCCGCGGATGTAAAAGCGAAACTGAGCTTCAATAAAGACTGTTTTATATAACAACGAACTGGCGTTGGTCCTTTGTGAGCTGGGACCTCGGGCAGCTCTGACAGATAGAAAAAGGGTTAGCTATAAAACCTTTGGGTCCTCATAGCATCCTGCCAGAGAGATGCCACAGGCCTTCAGGAGGATCTTGTAGTGCTGAATGAAATCATACACAGCAAGCGAAAACGCTCTCTTGGAATCCTGCAGGTGTAATTGAAGATGCTGCAACCTCTCTGCTGCGGCCAAGTTCTGATCCAGGGGAGGCGGTTCCAAACTGGCACTGATTTCTAAAACAACAGAGAAACCATCTTATTTAAGTATTATGACAAGGATCCATGGGAGGAAAGAGGGGGGAAGAGTGTATGCCTATACATTGTTTTTCCTTGTACAGGGCAGTATAAAAACCATCCTTGGCTCTCTTCCTCGCATTCTCCAGCTCCCATTACACCTGCCATTCGCATTAAGATCACAGCACCACCATCCTCATTCATAGGCTTCAAAGCTCACGCCTTATTCTTCCATCTTTCCCCAGTTCTCTACCATTCCCACCTGTGTCGTTCGGTCTTTTCTCAGAAGTATCTTACTTCTTCCCATGGATCTGAACTCCCAGCCGTCAGCTCCCCCACTTGCACCTTACACAAGGCTGCGTCCCAAACTCAGTTCCACCTTTTCCTGCTGGAATCCTATGTGAGATTTTTTACCCCCAAGCAATCCAAGCTCTGCCGTCCCTCGGAAAAGCTGCACCTTTTGTCAGTATTCTGTGATTGTTCTCTGTCCAGATAAACCATAACTGCCACTCTTATGGATAAAACAATACTTTATAATTTCGTTAACGTGGATTTGGGAAGGCAGCAAGATGCTACGCGTAGGCTTCTCTAAAGTGCATTCCTTTAGAAAACACTTCCTTACCAGTCTGTTCTTGAGATTTCTGTTGCAATGAAATGTAATAAGCATCCTTTCCACCCCAACACACAGCTAATCCAACTACCAGCAGGTCTTCACAGGCTGTTACAGGAAATCCATCACCTTCATATTGAATTTCCTGGTTCCCTATGAACACACAAAATTTAAATTTTTAAGACCCCCTGAAGTTCCTGCAAATTGTGTGCAAAGCATACTTTCCATTCCTGCTTTTTAAATTATCTTTATGACAGCGGTAGGGGAACCTTTGGCCTGAAGACCTGATTAGGGTCCCAATGTAGCTTGCAGGGCAGTTTCTCCCAAACCCACCTGGCATCCTCTGTGACGTCATGTGAGGGCTTGTGGAAACAAGGCTGACAACTGGGAGCCTTGAAGTGTGTTCCAAATGCTGCACTGTCAAGGAAGACTTGTAGTCATTGCTGATCAGCTGATAGGCACTGATTTCAAGCTCCCTGCTAGCCATTCCCAGCAGAAAAGTGGAGCTTGAAGTCAGTGAAACAGTCATGGTTCTTTGGGCCACATGTTAAATGACAGATACATATAATCGTACCTTGGAAGTCGAACGGAATCCATTCAACTTCCAAAACATTCAGAAACCAAAGCTCCTGCAGCCAATCGGAAGCCCCATTGGACGGTCAGCTTCCAAAAATAGTTCACAAACTGGAACAGTCATATCCAGGTTTGCGGTGTTCAGGAGCAAAAATGTTCGAGAACTAAGCTGTCCGAAAACCAAGTTATGACTATATATTGTATGATTCAATTTCAGTGTAACAAACTCAGTACAAACTCAGTGCTTTCTATAGCCTATAAATCCATGAACCATGATAGCCGAACCTTTGTCACTAAATGGCGTAAGGAACTGTGGAGAGGAAACATTACAGTGGTACCTCTGGTTACGTACTTAATTCGTTCCGGAGGTGTGTTCTTAACTTGAAACTGTTCTTAACCTGAAGCACCACTTTAGCTAATGGGGCCCCCCGCTGCTGCCGCGCCGCACAATTTCTGTTCTCAAGCCAAGTTCTTAACCCGAGGTACTATTTCTGGGTTAGTGGAGTCTGTAACCTGAAGTGTATGTAACCTGAAGTGTATGTAACCCAAGGTACCACTGTATATGCAATTTCTCATTAACCAGTGAAGAATCCGTATTTGTTGTCTTTGGTATCTCCAAGTGACTTTTTGCTGCTAAAACTAGGCGTATGCCTTCTTCCTACTTGGCACCACAGTATAAACTCTGTTTCCTTCCCGGATTCAGATCAATCTGCAGATTAACTTTCAGATATAGGACCACTTGCCACTTTACTAAATCCAGAGTAAAATGTCTAAAATATACATTTCTAAAATAATGGAAGGAGCACATGGGGCAAACTCACCTTGCTTGAACTTGGCACCAATAGCTGATCTGTGGGAAAGGGGGCCTTTTGCTCTTTCACAAGCCACTGAGATAGCAAATCTTTTTTTTGTGCTCCATTCTTTAATGAAGGTTTGGAAAAGAGCCTTATCATTCGCTACATCAATTATAGCAAAATTTTCAGCACTGCAGGATGGTAGATCTTGAGATAACTGCAGTGAAAAACCTTCAATTATAATAGAGTCATCCTCAGATGGAAACTCAGCATGTCTGCCGTTTTCTGGTTTTGCTTGCGGGTGTGAATCAAGTGCAGCGTTCTGCAGGAGCTGAAGACCAGGAGCTTTGTCTGTGGGGTTCATATTTTTGGCTTCGGCATGTGTCACAAAGCGTTGATCCTGTGAAGGAGGCTCCATGAACTTTGCTGGAGAAAGAGGTTCCTTGTTCCCATCTGTCCAAGAAATGGAACTTCCTTTTCTGTTGATTAGTAAAGAGCCACAGGTCTTACTCTGATCACCCATGCTAGTAAAATCTTTGCGAAATTTGAACTGACCACAGGATAGGGCAGAATCCTGATTCTTCTCAGATAGCACTACTCTCAAATTGCTTCTTGTATCCATTTCAGGTTTATTTCCAGTGGGGCTTGGCCATTCATCTAAGACTTCTTTCATTCCTGGACTTAAATCAAACAAAAAATCACACTTTCCCACTTGGTTAGCATTTGCATCTTTTCCAGTAATCTCAGGTCTGACATCATCATCTGCCTCTTTCAGATTTCTCAGCTTGTTGAGCACGTTTCTGTGAAAACAAGGCACGGACTCACCATCTCTCATTTCTGCTATGTGGAAAGAATCAGCATCTGAGAACATTAGAGAGTCATCCTCATGATACTCTGTCAGTCGCTGCTGGTTTATAGTGGTATTTGATACACCGTTGCCTGACCCCAAATTCTGTTCACCTGGAATATCATCTTCTAAAGTGGATTTAAAAGGAGCAGGGATAATTTGCTGCAGTGGAAGTTCTCCCATGGCAACAGCTTCACCAATGTGAACATCCTGAGGGTCATTAATGTGGTTAAAGTCTTCATCAAACAACAAACTATCACTGCTATTCAAATTTATTTCAGGCAAAGGACAGCACTTGGCATTTGCATCGACAGCAGGTGGGTACTGATTAGCAGCAAAGGAAGCCTTTGAAAGGACAATAGTTTCCTGCTCTTCTGCCAGATTTGGAGTCCGATAGTCTCGTAAGAAGCTTTCTAACTGGGAGTCCATAACAGAAAAACTGTTTCTTTCAAGGGAAAACGGTATTTCTGGGTATTTCATAGGCTTTTTGTGAGCGCCTTTTGCTTCACAATGCAATAAAGCTGTGTTTCCTGCTACATCGTTTTTTTTAACAGGTAACGGTTCTGCTTTTCTGCACGCTGGCTTATTCATTATAGATGCAGCATTAGTTTCTGAAGTACTAGCACACTTTATTTTCAGTGCTGAATCTGCTACTAAGTCTTTTTGTTTATCAGCTACTGTAGCTGCCACCTCCTGTTGCAATATCCTCTCAGTTTGCGTATCTAACTGGAAGCTTTCTTCAAATTCTTTGAAGACGAAATACAGATCAGGAGAACAGCTTTTGACGCATTCAGAAGGCTTCAGAACATTATCAGGGTGATTATGCACTTTACCCATAACTGTACTTGTATTTTCCAGGGTGGGGTTGAATCTTCCAGGCTCATTTTTGTCTGCTTTTCGAGAACTCTCTGCTTTTTGCTGATTTCCTGTTGTGGTGATAGCGCCACTTGCTGCTTCATTAAAAACATTTCTACCTCTGTCCATTTTATTTTCAGTAATTATGCTTCTAGCACCGTTTTTACTGAGCTCCAATTTGCTGCAATTTCTTATCAGATTCAGTTTCTTATCAGATATCACCAGATCGTCCATAACATCTTGCATTTCCATTTTATCTTTAACAGGAGCTGCATCTCCCTCTACTGAATTCAAAGCAGGTGTTTTAATGTGATTATTCAGTGTTAACTCATATCTGGATTCACTGGCATGTACAGGTTCTATAAGCAATTTGTGCACAGTTTTCCCACTATCTTGGTATATTTCATTTGCCTGTAGGGATATTTTGTCAATTTCTTCCTGGTAGCCTAATGATCCTTTAGTTACAGTTTGGTGATGTTTTTGGTTTGACTCACAGCTGTCGCTGGAGGATGGAAAATGATTGTTGAAACTTGATTCTTGACTCCAAGGCCTACTCCATTTTGCAACTGTGCTCTGTTCCCTACTTTGATTTAAATTAATTCCAGCTTTTTTCTTAAATCTAGCTGCAACATGATGTTTTTTTGAAGTAGCTTTCAAGCCTGGCCTTGTCCTCCGTTCAGTACTTATCATGGAATCCAACTTTTGCTTCACAGAGATATCTCTCATACTTTCCCCATCTTTTCTCAGATTTAGCCGTTTGCTTGCACTACAGCATACGTCATCATTTCTTGTCTCTCCCTTAGTTTCATCTCCCAGAGTCTCTTCAAGTCTCCCATTTACTAAACTAGCATCTAACGACCTCTTGTTTTTTTGTCTAACCCATTTTGCACTATCAGGTTGAGAACTGATCCTTTTGTCTGATGAAATTATACTTTGGCTATTTCTTGATATCTGTTTCCCACACAGTCTATGTTTTTCCTCTTCCTCAACTTGTCCTGTTACGGAAAATGTGGAAGAGGAATCTGATAAGAGAGAGGCATTGGGGTTCCACTGCACTCCCAAAGCAGCCAAGTCCTCCTTTAAGAGAGTTTTAGCCTCCTCCACAACAAGATTAGCAGCTTCAATCTCAGTTAAACCCTTCAGTCCAGACATCCATATAAGGGGTGCAATTTGGTGCTCCTCGACAGCCTGTTCATCTTCATCCACTGCCCTACGACTGAAGCAGAAGAAACAAGACAACATTACCTGGAAATCATGCTTCAGACTTTAAAAATTTGTAAAGAATTCCTACCATAGCACTCTTACTGTCATAGAATCATAGAATTGTAGAGTTGGAAGGGGCCTCAAGGGTTTTCTAGACCAACCCCCTAAAATGCGGGAATCTCAGCTAAAGCAGCCATGAATGTTTTGAATGTTTTATGTAGTTTTTATGTACAGTGGTGCCCCGCAAGACGAAAAACTCGCAAGACGAAAAACTCGCTAGACGAAAGGGTTTTCCGTTTTTTGAGTCGTTCCGCAAGACAAATTTCCCTATGGGCTTGCTTCGCAAGACGAAACGTCTTGCGAGTTCTTGCGAGTTTGTTTCCTTTTTCTTAAAGCCGCTAAGCCGTTAATAGCCGCTAAGCCGCTAATAGCCGTGCTTTGCAAGATGAAAAAACCGCAAGACGAAGAGACTCGCGGAACGGATTAATTTCGTCTTGCGAGGCACCACTGTAGTTTTTTGTAGTTTTTATGTAGTTTTATGTAGTTTTGTGGTAGTTTTATGTAGTTTTTCAATTTCATTGTTCCGCAAGGGACAATGACAATAAAGATATCGTAATCGTAATGACAGATGACCATCCAGCCTCTGCTTAACATGTCACCTCACATGCACCCATAACAAAAAGTCAATTTTTATATTAGTCTGCACGCCAATAAGGAAGTGAACAAAGGGGTTGGGAAGCAGTGGTGACAACTTATCTTGCATCAGAGGTTATGTGCATTCAGAGATCAGTCGCTGGACACTTGACTTCTAGGAAAAAGCTAAGTAAGAAGAAGAGGGGTGCAAAACCAAAGAAAAGAAAGGACGGGGAGGAATATAGTTTTCCCTTCAGGATTTCTCTAAGATGCTGCTCCCCTTAGAAGGTGCAGAAGAGCATGAGGGAGGAGGAAGAAAATAGCAGAAATCTCCTACTGAGAAGAGGTCAGTTTTAAAGAACTGCACATCCTAAGGTGATATATATCATAATTTAGGGGAAATGTATATTGCTCTTCATATGTGTTTCCAGGGCAGTATAGAAAGGGGAGAAATTATTAACAAGTATAAATGAACAGTGACACAGTAATGAAAGTACAGAAACAGCTGAAGTTAGAACTGAAGAAATAAAAATAAATAAAACACAGGTGCCTTGGGGAGGGAATTATGCTACCAAAAAGGCCCTCTCTTCTGACACCACTTGCCTTACTCCAAGCAGGTGGGGAACCTGGAAGACAGCACACAGGCATGCTGACATAGGAACACACATTCCTTAAGAGTAGGATTGAAACACCACCATATTATGAGTCTTACATAGAATCCTAAATATTACCTAGATAAAGCATGACAAACATTTATGTATAGTATTTTACACCAATACCAAATTCAGACATATCACACTGGCACTGGGGAGCATAAGAAAGCTAAAATAAAATTATTGGAGTGTAACATACTAAACTCTAGTAAACTGACATCCAAGAGTGAGAATCAGATCCATTTCCCAAACTTAGACTAGCTAAAACTGTATCAAAGGGATAGCTTTCTGTCATACTAGAAATACTTTTAACCTTCTGAAAGGTGCTGCATTCCTGAAGGCATTTTCCACCTCGGCAATATTCCCTTTGGCGACATCAGCGACCGTGACAAAACCAGCCTTATAGAGAGCTCTAGCACACTGTGCATTTAACAGAGATATCCGGACAAGATCACAGAGCTCTCTCTGGATTCCAAATGTGAGACGACTCTGAAACTGGGAGAGCAACTGTTCCATATTGTGCCACCCCAGACGGTTACAGAAAATGGTAATCATCCCTGAAATATATAAGAATTGTTACAAAATTCAGCATTTTAAAACTTTTTCTTTAAAAAAACATTATGTTGTTATCAAACAGTGTATGTATAAATGGTGCAAATTATTACAAAATCACTTTCAAGAGATCATTTAAGATAGCTACTACAGGGGTGTCTTCATATGTTCACTCTGACAGTGCCAAATATTCCCTTATGAGATATATATATATAAAGTCATACCTTGGGTTGAAGTTGCTTCAGGTTGAGCACTTTCGGGTTGCGCTCCACGGAATGTGTTACTTCTGGGTTTCGCCGCTCGCACATGCGCAGACGGTCAAAATGACGTCACGCGCATGTGCAGAAGCGGCAAATCGCGACCCGCACATGTGCAGACACAGGTTGTGTTTGCTTCTGGATGTGAACAGGGCTCCGGAACGTATCCCATTCGTATCCAGAGGTACCACTGTGTGTGTGTGTGTGTGTGTGTGTGTGTGTGTGTGTGTGTGTATATATAAGGTAAAGGTAAAGGTACCCCTGCCCGTACTGGCCAGTCTTGACAGACTCTAGGGTTGTGCGCCCATCTCACTTAAGAGGCCAGGGGCCAGCGCTGTCCGCAGACACTTCCGGGTCACGTGGCCAGTGTGACAAGCTGCATCTGGCGAGCCAGCGCAGCACACGGAAACGCCGTTTACCTTCCCGCTGGTAAGCGGTCCCTATTTATCTACTTGCACCCGGGGGTGCTTTCGAACTGCTAGGTTGGCAGGCGCTGGGACCGAGCAACGGGAGCGCACCCCGCCGCGGGGATTCGAACCGCTGACCTTTCGATCGGCAAGTCCTAGGCGCTGAGGCTCTTACCCACAGCGCCACCCGCGTCCCGTGTGTATATATATACGCACACACAAAAACACACACAGAGAGACAGACAGACAGACAGACAGAGAGACAGACACACACACACACACACACACACACACTGTTATTGGCCAAATCTGCACACGTTGGAAGACTGAAATATATTGTATAAAATACAGCAAAGGTTACTGGATTTATTATCCTGCCATTCCTCCCAAAAGAGTCTCCTGCATACACCAATTTGTATAATAATAATAATAATAATAATAATAATAATAATAATAATAATAATAATTTATTACTTATTAAATTAAATTAAATTATGTATGAGTATTGCCTCACCTGCATAAGTAGCAGCAGACTGCTGTAAAGACTGAAGTTGTCCACGATTGCTGCCATATTTCTTAGCAACGTCATTTATAGGAACCTCATTTATTAAGTCCAAGAGAGCCAGGCTTGTAAAAAATCTACATCAGTAAAAATTAAGATAAGTTGGTGTGCTGCAAAAGGGGCATGAATATTGCTTTATGGTAAGAACATAGAAAGGAAAAAATTAGAAGCAGATGAAGTAATCGAGAAGGTTGCATCTCTACTGGTGTGGACATTTGTGCCAAATTCATTTTCTGTCTGACTTTCTTCAACTTACCTTCCACTGGGAAGAAAATCGGCCGGGGGGGGGGGCAGGGGCTGGATGTGCAAGCTAGCTGAGAGCTTAAAACAGAAATGCACGTTTGGATGTGGATGTGTATCCCACTAAACCAAGGATAGCATATGATGTACGTGCAGACGCAGAGGCATAATAATTCCTCAAAGCAATGATATCAGAGATCATGGGGCAGGAAGGTGGAAGAGGCTTCATATATCCCTAAGCAGGTGGCAGAAATGAATCTGAGGAATAAACTCCCTACAATCTATCCAAACATCCTAACAGCAGGAGTTGAATAAGCACGTATGTGCCAAGCATGACAATCTCTGTTGAACCTCTGTTAAGTGGGTTCTAGTCTTGCTTCAAGACACATGTGACTGGTTTTCCCATTCCACCCCAAATGCCCTCCACCAACTGCAAGCATTCTTCACTTTCTTTTAACTTTAACAGTACTGTAGTACTGTACTGCTGTTCTCTCAGCTGGAAGAAAGGCTACAGAAAGCTACACACACAGGCCCGATTGCCACTTTATGGCTAGAACAGCAGCAACAATAATAATCAGAAAAGACCATCTGTAATTGTCCATGTTGCAGTCTGCTCCAAACAAAAATTAGAAGGGGTTGCAGTACACCAACTTAAAGGTGCCCTGCAGATTAACAAGTGTCCTGCAGAAATTGCAGCCAGCTAGATCCATATCTTGGGTTGCAGTTATGTTAGGCCTGTAACAGTGAGTGTTGTCAAGGTGATGGAGGGATTTGGCAGGAATTCTGGAAACAGATGGTGCCTGGGGGGAATTGGCAAGGTAGCTAGCATTCCTGCAGAAGTAGTTGGGGGCACAAGGAAAGGGAGCAAGAGAACAGCAACAGGGGTTTGCAATGGTAATTACTGCCTTGCAACTTATGACTGTCACAAACTCAGGCACATTTATGTTATATACAGTGGTACCTCGGGTTACAGACGCTTCAGGTTACATACGCTTCAGGTTACAGTTTCTGCTAACTCAGAAATAGTACCTTGGGTTAAGAACTTTGCTTCAGGATGAGAACAGAAATCGTGCTCCGGCGGCATGGCGGCAGCGGGAGGCCCCATTAGCTAAAGTGGTGCTTCAGGTTAAGAACAGTTTCAGGTTAAGTACGGACCTCCAGAATGAATTACCGTAAGTACTTAACCCGAGGTACCACTGTATATGGCAAAAGGACCACCATCTTAAGGCAGTTGGTGAAGCTAAGGAGCCCTGGGTCTACTTAAAGCCTGAATGAGAAACGGGGGGTGCCTGTGTATAATGGAATGTCTTCTACTGAAAAGAGGGTGCGAGTGAAAAAGTAATTCATAAAATTAGAGATGATCTGGCCATTGTACTGCTGGTTGAGAGTGGTAAAAAGTAAGTGGAACCAACTGCAAGTTCATCTGAAATAAGACAGCTGTTCCGTGGGGAAGAGGCACACCCATGCAGGGCACTTGTCCAAGGTACAAGAAGATGGAATGCGTGTGCCTTACTAGCAGAAAGAGGAAACTGAAATGGCATTCTGGGAAACCTAAGTTTCAGGCTGGGATGCCTTTGTATCACCCACAATTTTGAATTCCCTCTTAGATTATATGACCACACGCTGCTAAATGAAGATGCACACCTGGCAAAGAACACAGACAGCATGAGGAACAGAGGAATTGCCTGCAAGCACTGGAAATTGCTTATTTGCAAGGGATTCTTCAAAACTGCTCCGCATCAGTTGAATGTGTGTTGGGTATTTTCAATCACAATGCCTATTTCAAAAGTTATTACTCCCTTTATTTTGTACTACAGATAGGCTCCACGGAAATGTTTTGGAAGAAACTTGTTTCTAAACACACGCTACTTGCAAATCCAGTAACTTCAACATTATACTTAGAGCAGAAAACGGCTGAATGCAGGTTGCAAAGGTGGAGTATTTTGCACTAATGTCACCATCACTTTGTGATGTCATATACACCATAGTGTAACATTGTTAAGTTGTTCAGCCATTACCTTTTGTGGATAGCCATTTGCCTACGCTGCCTCTCTGTTCTAGTAATTATTTTGCCCTTCACAGAGCAAGCCAAAAAGCTTTCTTCAATTCCAACCAGCTCTGCAACTCTTTTCATCGAGGCAGGCAACTTCTCCCACATGCAAAAGAATCGATACCAGTCTATTTTGGCCCAGTCTTCATAAACAGGGGTGACCTAAAAAAACGAGAACCAAAACAAGAAGAAACAGGTTTTGAATCCCACTTCCTTTACATACTATTTTCACACCACCAAAAGAGGTGGGGAAAGCTTAACATGAATCAACAGTGTGATGCAGCACTGGAGCAATTGAGGGAGTTGGGTATCTTTAGCTTTGATAAGAGACTGAGAGGAGAGCTGATATTCAAATCTCTAACAGAGCAAGCTTGTTTGCTCCTGCTCCAGCGGGTAGGACCCGAACTTATGGCTTCAAGTTACAAGAACTAAACATCAGGAAGAACTTTCTGGCAGTAAGAGCTGTTCAATAGTGGGAAGGACTCCCTTGGAAGGTGGTGGGCTCTCCTTCCATGGAGGTTTTTAAGCCGAGGCTGGATGGCCGTCTGTCATGGATGCTTTAATTGAGATTCCTGCATTGCAGGGGGTTGGACTAGATGATCCTTGGAGGGCCTTCAAACCCTACGATTCTATGATTCTATTCTATGAATAAATCATCCTCTATTAACACTAGCTCTGTTTTAGTGTTGGGGGGAATACCAGTTGTCTGTGCAATACATGGCCACTACAATACATGACCACATGTTTAACAGGCAATAGCAGTGCTAAAATTATTGCCTTCTTTTGGAGTCAGGTGACAGGGCAAGAGACAAGCAATGGGTGAGGAAGGTTACTTCCAGTTGTGAAATTCAACAGCAGGAGCTGTCCACAGATCATTTATAGCCAATGAGAATCTCTGCCTCTCTCTATTGCATCTTTTCACATAGGCAGCAGCTACCAGGACAAGCCTGTTAATGATTCTGGGGGCATCGATCATAACAAGTGATTAAGTGTCAGCAGGATCTGATTCACTTTTCACACACCAGGGGCAGAGGTGGCTGGTACCGAAGACTACTAAAGGGCAACCAGAAGCAGGTATGGCAGTCATCGTCATCAGCAAATAAAATTTGCACCTGAAAGACTATTTTGGAAAGGAAGTGAGTCAAATTATGACACAATACCATGGCAGGGCTTTGCTCAACAAGTCAAAATCTAGTTTCCTTATGCACTTGGCATGATAGAATAAGGATTAAGAGAGTAAACTGGGAAATGACTTCTGGGAAATGATATATAATGAACTGGGGGAAAATGTTGAAAATAACTTTTCCTAAGAAGCCAAAAGCTTTTTTTTTTAAGGTATTATAGGACTAGAGATCCTGAAGGACCAGAGGAAACTATGTCCATGACCACTACTGTGCAGACTCTGTTAACCCAGAAATGGAAAGATGGTACAACTCCAACCAAAGAAGAGTGGCAGACAAAATGGATGAACTACACTGAGATGACAAAGCTTACAGGAAGAATTAGAAACCAGGAAGAAGAGGTCTTTTGAAAAAAAAACGGGGAAAGTTTATAATGTATTTGAAAAGCTATTGTAAACAATTACATACATGGGTCAGATTGACAGAAAACTTGTAGTAAAACTTTGAACTATGGATTGACAAAGGATTTATAAAAATAGAGTTATGAAAGAGATGCAGAGGAGAAAATAATTACATTAATATCCACAATGGGGGGTTTAAAAGGGATTATATGTTTATGCATTTAATTCATTTGTTTATGTAAAATAGAAAATGCAAAAATAAAATTGATAAAAAGAGAGTATGGGATTTAACCAAGCTTTAACCAAGCTGAAAAAGTATACCTGCAGTGGAAAAAAACTTTAAAAATTCAAGGCAGCAGTTTAATATGTTTGCAGGGCCAATCAGAATAAGATCTATTATTTGATTATAGATGTAAACCCCAAAAATGTTAAGCTTTTACCCTCTATCTTCAGTACATTTTATTTTATTGCTATGGCTAGTGGCTGATGCAAATAAAATTACTTCTGTTATGTTTAAGACATAACTTCATCTGCTGGGATAAGGCATAAATTATAAGTCACTGGTGTCAGGAAGGATTTCCCCTCCGCTGGAATCTCAGACTGTATACCTCAAGTATACTGAAAAGGTATGAACAAAAACACACCAAATAAAGACTGTGGAGATCATTCTCTAAGACAAAGCTCTTCATTGCTCTCTGGAGATCAGCAAAAATTTCTAGTGCTGCTACAGGTGAAAAGGAAGAAAACAAGGTAGCAGAGCCGAGATGTGTTGGGCAATATATTTCTGCCAAGAAAAAAAGAAACATTTATGATTGTTATTATTATTAATTAAATTTGTATATTGCTCTTCATCTGTAGATTTCAGGGTGGTTCACAGCATGAAAATACAAGATAAAACCACAAAATACATAATTAAAACAAGAACAAAAACAAAATATACCAATAACCTCCCTCCCCACCCAACACATTTAAAAGGATTTAGGATGTTAGCCAACCAAAGGCCTGGTTGAAGGACAATGTTTTTGCCTGGCTAAAGGTGTATAATAAGGACGTGGGTGGCGCTGTGGTCTAAACCACTGAGCCTCTTGGGATTGCTGATCTGAAGTTTGGCAGTTTGAATCCCTGCAACGGGGTGAGCTCCCATTGCTCGATCCCAGCAGTTCAAAAGCACGTCGAAGTGCAAGTAGATAAATAGGTACTGCTCCAGCGGGAAGGTAAACGGTGTTTCTGTGCGCTGCTCTGGTTTCGCCAGAAGCAGCTGAGTCATGTTGGCCACATCAGCCAGAAAAACTGTCTGCGGACTAACGCCAACCCCCTCGGCCTGTAAAGCAAGATGAGCGCTGCAACCTCAGAGTCGTCTGCGACTGGACTTACCTAGCAGGGGTCCTTTTACTAAAGGTGTATAATGAAGGTGCCAGGGGGAACTCCCTGGGAAGAGCATTCCACAAATGGGGAGCCACTGCAGAAAAGTACAAGTGTTTTACTGTTCATTTGCAAAATGCTTTGAGGCTTTGCTGCAATGAACTAACACAGCTAATCCTCAAGAATTTGTCTTTAATTATCCTGTTTCTTAAAATTTTTTTTTTGGGGGGTGGGGGTGGAATTCTCATATCTTTGCAGACTAGGAACCTGAGACGGTAGGATCAATGACAGATTCATTTCTGAACTGAGACGAATGTAAGAAGTATAATTTGATAGTATTACACATAGCCACATGAAGCTGCCTTACCCAACCACACCTAAATCTCTAGTGTATATTCTTACTGGATCTCAGAATAAGGTCTGCGGCAAAGCCTTTGCTATTGCTGGCTAGCCTATTCTTTTAAAACTGATTCCAAGGTCTGAACACCGTAAAATTAATAAATGAATCATATCCAGCAAACCAGATGAGGAAGTGGGAAGGAAAGAAGATAATCCCTGAGATTCAAATTAAACCTGACTAAATGCCCTTGGAGTTGTAATAGCTCCTTCTATGCAATTTTCTACGCAGTAAAAAAGGAAACCTGAACTAGGGTGTGCAGCCTGATGAGATACAGAAAGGCTGCAGAGTCGCTTGGCACTGATCTCTCCTGAATAAAAAAACAAAAAACCTTCCATGGGTTTTAAACGTCTCAAAACTGTCTCAGTTTTGTGAGTGGGTACTGGGAAATGTTGCCTCGCACCCTAAATAGCAAAGGTAAAGGTAAAGGGACCCCTGACCGTTAGGTCCAGTCGTGGCCGACTCTGGGGTTGCGGTGCTCATCTCGCTTTATTGGCCGAGGGAGCCGATGTTTGTCTGCAGGCAGTTTTTCCGGGTCATGTGGCCAGCATGACTAAGCTGCTGATGGCGACCCAGAGCAGCGTATGGAAAACGCCGTTTACCTTCCCGCCGGAGCAGTACCTATTTATCTACTTGCACTTTGACGTGCTTTCGAACTGCTAGGTTGGTAGGAGCTGGGACCGAGCAACGGGACCCCACGTCATGGGGATTCAAACCGCCGACCTTCTGATCGGCAAGTCCTAGGCTCTGTGGTTTAAGAAGAAGCCCTAACAGATTATGTTAGACTACTTGACACCAAAGGCCCTGTTTGTATATTAAAATTTAACCATGATTCTCTTAGTTTCTAATAATTTCAATTCCTTTCTCTTCTAGTTGCTTATAAACCCTATTGAGACCTCATTTACCATATTTTGTCAGTAATTTATCTCTCTCCTGCTCCGAAGTTTTTGTCCCTTGTCTCTTTTTTATCTCAGTTCCTTGATGCAAATCCCATGCATCACAGCTTTCATCACCTCCTACTTGATTGTTATCAAGTCCTCAGAAGCATTCAGTGAATTATTCAGTGAAATAATTAGTTAAAATTTCTTTCAGTTTTTCTGCACCACTTGGTGGTGACTAAAGCAGAGAGTTAAAGCACCACATGGGTATGTGTTTTTCTCCCTAAAGCTTCCAATTCCACTGTGACTAGACCATGACCATTTATTCTAATGGCACCAATATCGGCCCCTTTGGAGATCAAACTGACTTTACTGTCTTTGAGACTTTTTTCTGGTAGGTGATAGACCTAGTGCAGAGCAATAATTACAATCTTGGTTGATGTTGCAGCTACATGGTATCCAAGCGGTGTCAAGTGCATGATTAAAATGCCTTGAATTTATGGAACAAACTACTAAACAATTGACTTCCTTTGAGTCTTTCCTCCTTGCTGCCCCCAGGGACAGGACAAAGGGCACAGTTTCCAAATTGTAGCCTATTTTGTAAAACATTGATTGGGAAGATTTCTTAGGGCTTAAAAGGGTGTGGGAGGGTGACTGAGTCATAGAAATTAAAGAACAAGATTGAATCAATTTGTGGAAGAAGCTGAGCATAGAGACAGCATCAAAACAGGTTAGAGAAGCTATGCTCAAGGTTGCACATAAATGGTACAAATGTTTGCTGCTCCAAATCTGCATGTTTCATTTCTTACTTTAATATGCAATCCAAATGCAAATGTGAATTTTACCTTTGCCTGTATCAGACACTGAAATCAGGATAAATTCATTCTTAAGCAGCCACTTCACACAAGCATCTATAGAACCATGGCAATTTCTCTCCTGCTCTGTCCCATTGTCCGAGAAGTCTTTCAGACTTGCACCAAAGAGTGTACAGGAAGCATAACTCTGGATGTCTTCTGGAGAGCTAGCTACTCCATTTACTATGATCTGTCGGAATAAGAATTTAATCAGCATGCAGTACTTGCTAAAATGATACCGCAATTAAATCTGAAAGGAGACCCTTTTAGACGGAAAGGACACACTGCGCTTCTAAAATTTCTCAGTGAACATGTCAAGGGCACTCAGTCTCTCACAAGGATACCCCCTGGGCACAGAGGTATTTGCGTATGCATGTATAGATTTCCAGAATTTTGCAACTACATACCATTCCAGAATGACTAGTAACAGAAAAAGTGTCTTCAGCGCTTACATGATTCACTACAATAAGAATACAAAAAAGATGCTTCGGCTCAGATGGCTTTAAGAGAGGATCAGACATATATATGGAGGAAAGGTCAAGCAAACAAGTATTCGTCAGTCTAGTGAAATAGAGATCCTGTGTTTAGGAGTAGTATACCTCTGAACACCAATTGCATGGTACAGCATGAGACTCTTAATCTCAGCGTCTGGGTTGGAGCCCCACATTGGGGGAGAGTATCAGAGAAGAAGCTCAGGCCAGGGAGCAAACGGCCTTCAGCTCCTAAAGTTGACCTGAGAATACAGTGGTACCTCGGGTTAAGTACTTAATTCGTTCCGGAGGTCTGTACTTAACCTGAAACTGTTCTTAACCTGAAGCACCACTTTAGCTAATGGGGCCTCCCGCTGTTGCCTCGACGCCAGAGCACAATTTCTATTCTCATCCTGAAGCAAAGTTCTTAACCTGAAGCACTATTTCTGGCTTAGTGGAGTCTGTAACCTGAAGCGTATGTAACCCGAGATACCACTGTACTTTGTATCATTTCTTTGTCTTGGTGGAGAGGCAGCATATAAATGCATTAATAAAATTAAATTCTGGCATAACCTTGCCATTTTTGATGCATGATGCTTTTCATCAGTTTTATATATTTTGATCACACTGCTTCAGAGTCTGAAGATATGCCACACTGTCACCCTTCGGTAAACTGATATACAGTGATACTGTTCCCAGGACACCCTTCCCTGCCCTTCTCCTCCATTCCATCAGATTTATGCCCAATATAGGTTTAGCAGGGACGCAGGTGGCGCTGTGGTCTAAACCACAGAGCCTAGGGCTTTCTGATCAGAAGGTCGCGGTTCGAATCTCTGCAACAGGGTAACAGGGTGAGCTCCTGTTGCTCGGTCCCAGCTCCTGCCAACCTAGCAGTTCAAAAGCACGTCAAAGTGCAAGTAGATAAATAGGTACCACTCCAGCAGGAAGGTAAACGGCGTTTCTGTGCGCTGTTCTGGTTTGCCAGAAGCGGCTTATTCATGCTGGCCACATGACCCAGAAGCTGCACGCCGGCTCCCTCGGCCAATAAGGCGAGATGAACGCCGCAACCCCAGAGTCGTCTGCGACTGGACCTAACCGTCAGGGGTCCCTTTACTTTAATATAGGTTTCCCTTTAAAATTAAGTATTCCAATTCACTCATCTTTGCTCAGAGGCTTCTAAAATTATCATATAAACACCTAAACACGCTGCTCCTTTCCAAATGTTTCCATCTGACATGTGCATTTCCCCATACAGCAATTTGGCTTCTTCGACTAGCTATCATGTCCGTCTCCTATTTCTTCCACCCCAACCCCATTTGGGTAGTCAAAAACCTTTTCATCCTCATCTCCAAAATCAATGCTCCTCAGTTACTACCAACTTAACTGCCCCCCACCCTCCAAATGAGTTTAAAAGCTGCATCTGCCACCTTTTTGATGCTGAGCAACCGCAGCCTGGTTTCATTCTGGTTTAAGGGCAGCCTTCCCCTATTGTAGAGGGACAGCTTGTCCCAAAACACTCCCTAGTGAAAACTATGTTTCTTCAAGTCATTTTGACCCAGGGATGAATTCTGCCCCCAGCTCTGACAACCTTCTCTTGGGCAGGCAAATACAATATGCCGAATTGTAAATATGTTGTAATTAGTTTTACCTGGTTGTTTCCTAGTTTTGCCTGTTTTTTTCCTTTTTTTCCCTTTTTTTTTTTTTTGCTTAATTATATTTTACTGAATTTGCATTATTGCTATTGCTATCTTAAGCCTAATTCAGTGGAAAGGCAGGATATAAACTTGACAGATAAACAAAGGAAATAAACCTCTGTTCACCCAGATTATATGCTGCCATCTATGCTTGATTCAAGCAACATAGTCCCCAGCCTACTTTGAGTGTGAAGGATCACAGAAATTAGATCTAAGAGTGAAGGACTCACAGGATCCATTTCCTTAAGTACACCTGGCAGCTCCTTCACCTAGCTGCATAGGTGGAACTTAATGCTGAAGGTGGATATTAAAAGATGAAGTATTTCTACAGATGCATTCACCCCTCAAATGACTACAACCCAAAAGCCTGCAGGTAATAAATATTGATATATGCCTTGGGAGCAAAGTTTTATTGCCTTAGCATGAGCGTTACATACCTCCAGGATTGCCCGTATCATACTTGAAGTAATTTCTTCTCCCTCTTGGCTCAGCAAACAGCTCCGCACTGGCTTGAGACAGCCCTGGAGCAGAGCAATGCCTTTGGATTTCTCTGTGGTCTTGCACACCAGAATGCTCTCGCCTACCAAAACACACCAATTTCAACCGAGAGAGGGAAAATGCATTATTTAATAACCAGTGCATACAAGAGTCATTTTAATTAATAAGCAGTTTCATTATTAATCAAATCAATGTTCGTTAGAACCAAGAACAGGTAGGTCAAGTGGCGCAAGAACATTTAAACTGAAAGCAGGGATCACCGGAGTTAGGAACAAAGGTACATATTTTGTTCTTCTGCCCTGCTTACTTTCTTACAGAAAAATGATTCACTATAGAGGGCACACATCAGTGATTCAAATGGCAAAGCAGATGGGGGAATGGCAAAATCTTTGCAGATATATCACTAGGGACCATTGGCTGGGTACAATCTGTCCCCTTTCCTATAAGAAAGAACAGAACACACATTGATTCTGACTGGATCTTGAATTCCTCTTCCTCTGCATACAGCTGTGAGCAAGATCAGGGCTTGGAGGCTGGGCAATTATTGTCAACTATTCAACCAACTGACCAACTATCATTTCACCAAACCCAAACATTCTCAAGCATGCCATGAACTGAACAACCAACGTGTCAGTTTCTCTCTTTTACTGCATCATATCATCCGACAGCAGTGGCAGGTAGAGGGGCCAGGCCTCTTCCTCCCAACCTTTATGGGTATCTGGGTCACACACAGACACACCCTCATTTTTTGGTGCCTTTTTCTGTGCTTAACATTTATAGAGCACATATTCCCCCCCCCCCCTAAGAACTGTACACATATTAAAAGATAAGGAGAAGGGAGGGAAAAGGAAAACAAGCACTGAAAGCAAGCAGCTGCTTCTTCACTGGCCAATGGACGGGGTCAGGTTGGCCTCCACTCTGCCATTCAGCATGAATTAGCATGAACATGCTAATTACAATTTTGGGAATGTTCTACACTGTAGATCTTCTCTGATGAAAACTGCATTTTAGATCAAAACATGCAATTAAGCTCTATGGCTTGCACCTATTTATTTTCTTTGAACCTTGACTGCATAGGGACTGCCTCTTCTTAATATGGAACTATGTTACACCTGTTCTCTCACTCATTTTCCTAGCTTTTTGGCCTACTATATGGAAAACTGCCCACTCTCTAAACCTATAGCAACTTTCTGGATGCCCCTAATCAAGTGGGCATTAGCCCAAGAAAGCCTAGGCCACAATAATTTTGTTGGTCTTCAAACAGTCAAGGAACTATTGTTAGTCACAGCTAGAACATCTGCACTTACCTACGGTGTCTACTCCCTTCCTTCCAGCTCTCCCGGCCATCTGTTTGTATGTCAAGACATCCAATGATCTGCCTCCAAACACAGGAGTTCGGATGATTACCCGGCGCGCAGGCAGATTCACCCCAGAAGAAAGTGTAGAGGTTGCTACTAGGACTCGAAGCACTCCTTGACGAAAAGCAGTTTCAATGATGTCTCGTTCATCAAATGTAAGACCTAAGATTAATATACACTTTGAAATACTGGCATATTAACCAATGGTGGCAGATAGTTATTGAGGCAATTTAATCCTGGGAAATCAAGATTTTGGAATACAGTTCAAATCCAAATATTGTTTTATAGCATTAAAGTAATTCCACTTGTATACATATACTCCTCATTCCTGACAGTTGTTTTTTTTAAAAAAACACCTTCTGATAAAACGGATTTCATCAGCAGGATATCAAGATTGTGCGAACTGCCTCCACTGAAAAGCAAGCAGTATGAAATTCATAGAATCATAAAATTGTAGTTGGCAGTGACCCTGAGGGTCATCTAGTCCAGCCTCTGGCAATGCAGGAATCTCAACTAAAGCATCTCTGACAAATGGACATCCTAAGGTAAAGGTACCCCTGCCCGTACGGGCCAGTCTTGCCAGACTCTAGGGTTGTGCGCTCATCTCACTCTATAGGCCGGGAGCCAGCGCTGTCCGCAGACACTTCCGGGTCACGTGGCCAGCATGACAAAGCTGCTCTGGCGAGCCAGCGCAGCACACGGAAACGCCATTTACCTTCCCGCCAGCAAGCGGTCCCTATTTATCTACTTGCACCCGGGGGTGCTTTCGAACTGCTAGGTTGGCAGGCGCTGGGACCGAACGATGGGAGCACACCCCACCGTGGGGATTCGAACCACCGACCTTTCGATCGGCAAGCCCTAGGCGCTGAGGCTTTTACCCACAGCGCCACCCACGTCCCTAATGGACATCCTACTTCTGCTTAAAAACCTCCAAGGATGGAGAGTCCACCGCCTTCCAAGGGAGTCCATTCTACTGTCAAACAGCTGTTACTGTGAGAAAGTTATTCCTGATGTTTGGTTGGAATCTCCTTTCTTGTGACTTGAAGCCATTGGTTGGACTCCTAGCCTCTGGAGCAGGAGAAAACGTAAGCGTGCCCCATCTTCCAAGCGACAGCCCTTATTTGAAAATGCCTATCATCTTTCCTCTCGGTCTCTTATCTAGGCTAAACATACCCAGCTCCCTCAGCCATTCCCCATAAGGCTTGGTTGCCAGATCTTTGATCATCTTGGCTGCCCTCCTCTGCACATGCTCCAGCTTGCCAATATCCTTTTTAAATTGTGGTGCCCAGAACTGGACACAGTACACCTGGTGTGTTTCTGACCAAGGCTGAATAGAGCAGGACTCTATTACTTCCCATGATCTGGACACTATACTTCTGTTGATGTAGCCTAGAATAACATCAGGCCTTTTTGCTGCTGCATCACACTGTTGACTCAGGTTAAGCTTGGGGTCTACTAAGACCCCTAGATCCTTTTCACATGTACTACTTGCAAGCCCCCCATCTTATATTTCTGCAGTTGGTTCTTCCTGCCTAAGTGTAGAACCTTACATGTTCTCTGTTGAAATTCATTTTGTTATTTTTGGCCCAGTTCTCCAATCATCTTAAGGTCATCTTGAATCCTGATTCTGTCTCCTGCAGTATTAGCTACCCCTCCCAGTTTGGTGTCATCTGCAAATTTGATAAGCATCCCCTCAATTCCTTCAGCCAAGTCATTTAGAAAGATGTTGAACAACAGTGGACCCAGGACAGAATCCTGCAGCACTCCACTTGTCCCTTTTTTCCAGGATCATGAGGAATCATTAGTAAGCACTCTTTGGGTAGTGCTGTGTAGTGTTTGATTCATAATGGCTATTTCACTTAAAGCTACAAACATGAAGCATGGACATGCATGTGCCTACCAGTCAGAAACGTCATGGCAGGCCACACACTTACACACTCAGACTGATGTAGACAGATAAAATAGTACCAGATGAACACACCCCAAAGGCATACCTGCATGGTGAAAAGCTACACCCCATTTTATAGTCCTCTGAAGCACGGAGTCCAAACCAGAAGGCGAATGCTTTAGCTGACCTATCAACTCCTCTATCCCTTCTGTGTCCAGGGCTACTGGTGAAAGGGTGGACATCTTCTGAAGGTCTTTACATAGGAGGGAAAGCATATTGTCATGTTGTGTGTAGTCTTCAAGCCCCAGCCCTTCCCCAGCCCCTTAAGTTTGACTCACACTTGTGCTGGAGATTATAGAATTCCCGAGCAATGATGTCTGACAATTTCTCACACCAGTTCTTAGATGGGCAGAAAATAAGGACAGAATGGCCATTCTGAACAGTCTCATAACACAGAGTCACCACATGGTCCTCATCATTCTAAATAGAAACATTTTTTTAACAAGCAAATTTCATTTATCACTATGGAGGTGGTGATCTTGAAGCCTTTTTCCAATTCCTTCTTCAATTCAGAAACTCAAAAGCTCAGGATTGAAAATTATGTCCTGTTCTAAACAAGTGCCCAAGTCCTCCACCATGTGGTGTGACTGGGTGGGACTTTGGGGCAGGATTCACCTAACCAGCGCCATCAGAAGTCCCACTTAAGAATTTGTGCTTGCACAGCAAGGCTTCCCCCCTTCTCTTCAGCCCACCCCCTTGAAATTGGCTCTGGGAGAGGTCAGAAGAACCCCCAGAACAGCACATGAAGGGGAGGAGAGGGGAGACTGGCAAGCTGTTTCTGTCTGGCAAGCTGAAGAGCATGATGTTAAATTCCACCATTTTTGTTTGCCTGCCCTGCAACTGTGACAGGTCTGTTACAATCCTAAACATGCCTACTGTGAGGTAAGGTACACTGAACACATGCTTTTGGATTATACCATTAGACAGAAGTCCAGAACTTGCTAAATTATTGGTCAAAACCTGGAGATAGGAAAAGATTGCCCATCTACCTACTATGTGATACAACATGCTTTGACACATTACACACCTATTATACACTTAAGGGTTTCATTTTAAATTTTGGCAGCCAAGCAGCATTAAATTAAGTAAGACATATCCTTAGCAATATCTAGTTACCTTTATATGCAGCACAGACTGGATTTCTCTCACAACTTTAATGGAGGAGTCATAAATTTGGCTGCCAATTTTCACTTGCTCTACAAGGGGCACCGGTCGGAAATCTGTGTGGTATAGCTTTGCATTTAGCCAGGAGGCCAGAAGACCCAAGTTAGGAAGGGTAGCGCTCATGCCTACAATTTGTATTCCATTTGAGAGTGGTCCAGGCATGTTTGATTGTCTACAAGAAAGAAGAAAAGAAAGCCGAATTCTTAACAGTTATTCCATTGGAAAATCGTCTCACAGGAAACTAGATTTTTGAGATCTTAAAAAACAAAGACTTATCTAGTCTACTCACTTGTTCTTCATTTTTCTGGTCAAAAACTGAACCTTTGTCAGCAGGAGTTCTAGCAGATACCCTCTCTGAGGATCCCCCAGCATGTGCAGCTCATCTACAACTACTATTCCTATGGAACAGAAAGGGAGAGGCTACAGATATCAATTTACCTATTGTTATTTTAAATTTCTATACCACCCTTCACCAAAGCACATTCTAGGCTGCTGCAGAACATAACAAAAGAAAAAAGCAATAAGATACTTTATTGCATTTTTTAAACTTGAATAAATTTGAATAAAGTGCAAGGCCCAGACAGCTATACAGTACTATTGAATTTTAGGAAGCATTTAAAAGGGCAGTTAGCTGAGCTGTTTTCATACTGTAGAGAAACAGAGTCTATTCCTAATAAATGGATGGATGCAAATATCATAACGACACTTAAACTTAGAAAGGATGCCATCCAGCCAAATAGTTAAATGAACCCTCTAAATTTTAAGCTCCCATACTATTTTATTGATTTATAAAAGCATTTAAGAGTCACTTTTACTCCAACAAAGGGCACCCAAGGTGACTCAGAAACCTTAAAACTAGCACAAATATCAAATTTAATTATGGGTTCTTCCTTTAATTTTTTTTTTTACTTTCAAAACAGTTCAGACATATTTCTTTAAAAAATGCTGGTAAAGATATAAACATCAGGAAATTTACTAACAATAGCACTCTGACTTAAGATTGCTATTGAATGAACTGACAAATATCTGTAGATATACCTACAATTTTTCAAATCAAGTCAGTGGAATGCAGACCAAGCTGCTATAGAAATTATATACCATATTTCCCCACGTATAAGACAATGTTTCTTGCTTTAAAATTTTAGTCCAAAATTGGGGGCCGTCTTATACACAAATGGTTAATGCCAGGGGTTCAAGTTTGAGTTTGGGCTGTTGTGGGAGGCCTGGGCTCAGGTTCGAACTCTAGTGTGGGCAGCCTGGGTTTGGGTTCAGGTTCGGGGTCTGGCGGTTAGGGGTCAGGGTCTGGCTCTGGCCCAATTTCTTAATTTTGTGTTAAAAAAATTAGGGGTTGTCTTATACATGGGGGCGTCTTATACACAGAAAATATATACGGTATATATTGTGCAAAAAGAAGATGACTGATAAGTCCAACTGGGAGACCACTTTTCTCACTGTTTCTTGATAATGACAAATGCTGTTACAGCTTACCCAGTGAGTCCAGTATTTTCTCCTCTATGAGTCTGTTGATCAGACCATTAGCTCTCTCAATAGTGCAGACAGCAACATCCAGGGCAGAGAAACGGACAGCAGGGGAAAGACTCCCTATATACCCCTCCACTTGCACACCTACGTCTTGGAACACTGCCTATTTGCCAAAGAGACAATGTACATATTTTCACATGTTTAGAATTTTGGCATGCGCTGTGTAAAGCAGTCAACCCCACATTGTATTTTGAAAGCAACTCATCACTAGACAATCCCTCACCTAGGACAGGTATCTGATTGACCACTGTGAGAACAGGATACTTGACTAGTTGGGCCATTTACCTGATCCTCCAGGCTCTTCTTATAGTCAAGCCTGATGAAAAATGAGACCTCGGGGTCATAGTGGCTAGCTAAGTGAATATAGCCCTGTGTGCAGCAGCTGTGAAAAAGGCAAATCCCATACTTGGAATCACTGGGAAAGGGACTGAAAATAAAACCTTTACACAAATCTATGATGCAACCTCGTTTGGAATGCTGTGCACAGTTCTGGCTACCTCCACTCAAATAAGATGACCATTCTTCCCCAAAAATCTGTCAAAAATGTGCCTGCTTTTCTTCTCAGCACTTAAGATTCTGCAATATGACTTCTGATCTAGTACCCTACTTTAAATATCTTCTACTTACTTGCAGGTAGTATTTCTTTTCTTTGGCCACAGAGATAAAGGGTAAAATGAACAAAGCTTTTTTGCGAGATTCCAGCACTCTCTTCAGTATAAGTAATTCAGCAACTAGAGTTTTCCCTGCACTTGTAGGAGCTGAAAGTCATTGAAAGGAAGACATTCAACATCTAGAAACAAATTCCAACCTGGAATCACAAGGAAGATCCCCACCTTCCTTCCCCATTAAACTTGGAGCTTGAAAAAGAAACAAGGCATTGCTCATAACCTCACACGGAGGTGGAGCAGAAAGTCAAGGACAAGACAAGAGCAGGTGAGCACAAGTTGGACTGGCTGTAAAGGGCAGGCAAAGTTTGTGGATCGCTGATCCTGCCCTACAGAACTGTGCGTTACTGAAAATTCCTTACATATTTTATGTTTAGTGCTACCACAAGAGCAGTTAGCATGGATATGCTTTTATTGCTACTAGGACATGTACAAGTCACATTCTTTCTCTTTTTAGCTATCAAATGAGAAACAATGATGACGGCTTCAGAAAAATGTTCTCAAGTAGCATCAAAAGGTACCAAGAGAAAGAAGCAATGGCAATTCACCCTTTAAAAATATGCAGCTAGCAGTTATTAGAATCAGTTTTTAGATCTAATCAAAATACACATAAGGCAAATCAGAAATTCTTTGGTATTTATGTATTAAGGAGGGTCCCCCATTAAACTCAGAAGTTAATCGCACTGTCAAAAGGAAAGAGGTATTTACTCCCCACAAACACAGTCAAACAGGGAAATGCTATATCAGCTACTTGCAGCAACTGAGATTTGCTGAATGAACATCAACTACTAGCATACCTGAGTAAACCAAGTTTTCTCCCTCCAGAACTTGTCCAACCATCAGGCACTCGGCTTGCCAGGGGAACATACGAACCACTCCCAAACCATGGTATTTATCCAGGACCGCTTGGGGGAGCCCCCAGTTTGCCAGCAGCAGTTTGTCAGCTTGCTCATCTGGAACACCCACATGCTGACCTTGTCCTAGGGGGGAAATCCAGC
Source organism: Podarcis muralis (assembly GCF_964188315.1). Classification (NCBI taxonomy): domain Eukaryota; kingdom Metazoa; phylum Chordata; class Lepidosauria; order Squamata; family Lacertidae; genus Podarcis; species Podarcis muralis. Next base: position 794,083 of record NC_135671.1, read on the forward strand.
ATCAGATTACGATTTTTTTCCTCAGGGTGGAGGTCTGGACATTTACATGGTTCACACATATCAAAGAGTCTTGTGGAAGCAGCTTAGTTGTGACATAAACTGTCTTGCAATTCAACAGATGTGCAGTGTTATCCTTGGTTCTCAGACGAATGTGCACACACACAACTACAGTACAGTGGTACCTCGGGTTAAGTACTTAATTCGTTCCAGAGGTCCGTTCTTAACCTGAAACTTTTCTTAACCTGAAGTACCACTTTAGCTAATGGGGCCTCCTGCTGCCGCTGCGCCACCGGAGCACAATTTCTGTTCTCATCCTGAAGCAAAGTTCTGAACCCGAGGTACTATTTCTGGGTTAGCGGAGTCTGTAACCTGAAGCGTATGTAACCCGAGGTACCACTGTACAGAGAAACACTGTAATAAATGAGCCCAACAGCCCTTGATGATAATATATATATACCTGTGATATTTCTATGAACATCCAAATGTGTACATGAGAGATATGATAAAAAGGGTAAAGGGACCCCTGACCATTAGGTCCAGTTGTGGCCGACTCTGGGGTTGCGGCGCTCATCTCGCTTTACTGGCCAAGGGAGCCGGCGTACAGCTTCTGGGTCATGTGGCCAGCAGGACTAAGCCGCTTCTGGCGAACCAGAGCAGCGCATGGAAACGCCGTTTACCTTCCCGCTAGTAAGCGGTCCCTATTTATCTACTTGCACTTTGACGTGCTTTCGAACTGCTAGGTTGGCAGGAGCAGGGACCGAGGAACGGGAGCTCAACCCGTCAAGGGGATAGCCATCTTCAAATATCTAAAGGGCTGTCATATAGAAGATGGAGCAAGCTTTTTTCCCCCTGTTCCAGAGGGTAAGACCTGAACCAATGGATTCAAATTGTAAGGAAGGAGATTTCAACTAAACATCAGGAAGAACTTCAGGGAGCTGTTTCACAGTGGAAAGGACTCCGGGCTCATCCAGACTTCCTTTTGTGTAGTGTTTCATTTCTAGGCACAGGCCCACTCTTGAAAGCTTTATGTCCAAGCACTCCCCCCCACCCCCCTGCGCTTTCCTCACGAAAACCCACTCTTTACTGCGGAAAACGCAAATTGCCATTTGTTCCAATTCAGCATTAAAGAACAGGCTCCCCCGGGAAAGCAGCAGGCCAAAAAAACCCCCAAAAACCAGTGCTTGGACACGGACTGGGAAAGTGTGGGGCCAGGGGTGGAAATTGATTATTGGTAATAGGGTGCCATGAGCAAGGCCAAAATTTGACACCCCCAAATGGATCTTTTCAATGTTGTGCCCCCTCGATTCAGCGCCCTGGGTGAGAAAGCTGCCTGCTAACCCCCCCCCCCAAAAAAAAACACCCGACGCTGGGTAGGGCGAAAAATAAAGTGTGGATGAGCCCTAACTGGACAGGTGGGGAACTCTCCTTCATTGGAGGGTTTTAAACAGAGCTTGGGTGGCCACCTTGCCAGGGGTTCTTTAGTCGCCATTCCTGCACCGTGTAATAAGAATTTTATGGTCTTAGATATATGGTAATGTTCATAAGTGTACCAACCAAGCACATACATAGATCAGCACAGGAAGGCCGACCTAGAATCATTTTGATTCCTAAACTGAGCAAATGTTTCTCTGCATGGTCAAATGTGGAAAAGCCTCCCCATTGTCTTTTCCGTCACAAATCCTGTCTTAAGGGTGTTTGAATAAGTATTTATCACTACAAAAGAATGGCCAGGCTCCCCAGGCAATCCAGTCAAGTGAGCATTAACAGGTAATCTGCCAGACAGGAGATAAACAAGGATAAATGATGTTTCTGGGGGTGGTCTTGATCTACAGGGTGGCAATTTCAAAAGTCTTTATAAGGCCTTGCACAGCATTTTTCTGGGTCTCTCCTCTCTCCTGCGGCTGAGGGGAGCACCCTGTTGCAACAGATCAATAAAGATCAGGCTTACTAGCTCCTTTGCTTCTCAATAGTCTCTGGCTGGCCTCTGTTATTCTCTCCTACCAATAGGGAACCTATGTAAGGACCCTTACCCTTCCCACCCCGAACCTGGCCACAGTGATCCATGCAACGGTCATCTCCAGGCTTGACTACTGTAATTCTCTCTATTCGGGGCTGCCCTTGAAGCTGTCCCAGAAACTCCAGCGGGTGCAGAATGCTGCAGCGAGGCTCCTCATGGGGTCCCTGCCATGGGAGCATATTCACCCAGTGCTTTTCCAGCTGCACTGGCTCCCGGTGGAGTACAGGGTCAGATTGAAGGTGCTGCTTTTGACCTTTAAAGCCCTTCACGGCCTAGGACCCTCGTACCTACGGGACCGCCTCTCCCGGTATGCCCCACGGAGAGCCTCAAGGTCCATAAATAACAACACCCTAGTTGTCCCGGGTCCTAGGGAAGTCAGATTAGCCTCAACCACAGAGCCAGGGCCTTTTCAACACTGGCTCTGGCCTGGTGGAACGCTCTGCCTCATGAGACCAGGGCCCTGCAGGATCGGATCTCTTTCTGCAGGGCCTGTAAGACAGAGTTGTTCCGCCTGGCCTTTGGCTTGGAGCCAATTTGATTCCCTCCCTCCCTCTCTTTCTTTTTTCTTTTCCTTCTCCTCCTGCAATGAGGCTACATTTTAATATTTTAATGTTCCATTATTTTAATGTTGTATTTTATTTTTGTTTTTAAGTTGTAATCATTGCTTGTAAGCCGCTCTGAGCCCGGCCTTGGCTGGGGAGGGCGGGGTATAAATAAAAAAATATTATTATTATTATTATTTGGGCTCTTGGGTACCCTGTAAGGGAAAAGGGCAATTTTTGTTTACGACAGCCGCAGCGGGTTGGGCTAGATGACCCTTTGGGGTCCCCTTCAACTGCCACAGCCCAATAAGACTATGGGTTGGGGAACCGCTCTGCGTTGATTTAAGGTGTGGGGTTAGGAAAGAAACCCCATTGCAATGGTTAAATCCTTGGGCATAGCCAGGGGGGGCAGGGAGCGTAGCTGCCCCCCTAACTAAATAAAAATACATAGCAAACGGAGGTTCTGCTCCCCCTAACAAAAGGCCTATCCCCCCCCCCAAAAAAAATCCTGGCCACGCTCATGGTTAAATATCGCCCCCCTCAAAGAACAGCAGGTGAATAGCCAAGGCAGCGCCGAGGAGCCGCCTCCGAGCTTTACCTGGAGGGGAGAGATTGGGGCGGAGGGAGCAGCCCAGGCCGGGCGGGGGGCTCAGCACGACGCCGCTCAGAGCCCCTCGGCGGGGCGAAGGGGGAGACAAGGACGCCGCCATCTTCCCGCCCCTCGCCGGCTTCGGCTAAGCCAGCGCCGCCGCCGCCGCCGCCGCCGCCATTTTCCCGCGAGGGGATTCAAAGAGGCCGGAAGGGGCCGCGGCTGCTCCGCCTCGCTTCCCTTCGGCCTGACTCATGGCGGCCAAATTCCTGTCAGGAAGTGGCGGGAAACTGCGGCGTTTGGCCTCCCGGGCAACGTTTGCGTCTCCCTAAACAACTCCCAAAGAAAATTCCTGTCAGGAAGTGGCGGGAAACTGCGGCGTTTGGCCTCACGGGCCGCCCCGAATGCAGGCGCTTGGGCCGCTTCCTCTTCTTTGCCTCGTGGGCTAAGCCCATTTCACGGAACCGCGGACCCAGAAAGTCATCCAGTCCCAGCTCTACGCCCGCTTTTTCCTCACACTCGGGTCCCCAGATGATTTTGGACTACAACTCCCGTCATCCCCCGCCACTAGCCCCGGTAGCTAGGCATGATGGGAGTTGTAGTCCAACACCATCTGGGGACCCGAGTGTGAGGAAAAAGCGGGCGTTGAGAGAAGACTTTCTGGGTCCGCAGGTCCGGGAAATGGGCTTAGCCCACGGGGCATAGAATGCGAAGCGGCACAAACGGGGTATAAATAAGAAATTATTGTTATTTTAGTCCAACATCGTATGTTGGGAAACCGGCCGGAGGATGAAGGGATCGGGTGCAAACAGCATTTGAAAGTGCTGCCAGTTTGCATGCCTTGGCTGGGGAGGGCGGGGTATAAATAAAAATTATTATTATTATTAATTCTTTGTGCAAATGGGCGCTGGCTTTGGCCTGGGAGGGAATCTTAGGAGCCGCCACCGGTACAGTATAATGAAAGGTTAGGCTTTCTCTGCCATCTGAGATTTGATGGGCTTTTGCTGTCTCAAACTGCAAATCCAAGCCAGCTTCAGATCCACCTCTGTAATCATGGATGCAGGATGGAGTCTGGACTGCCTAACAGAACTACAGTGGTACCTCGGGTTACAGACGCTTCAGGTTACAGACTCTGCTAACCCAGAAACAGTGCTTCAGGTTAAGAACTTTGCTTCAGGATAAGAACAGAAATCGGGCTCTGGCGGCGCGGCGGCAGCGAGAGGCCCCATTAGCTAAAGTGGTGCTTCAGGTTAAGAACAGGTTCAGGTTAAGAACGGACCTCCGGAACTAAGTACTTAACCTGAGGTACCACTGTATGTCTCCTCCAGCACTCTTAAGCCTAATGCTGATGGCCAACAAAAGAGGTTTAAAGACTGTCTCAAGACAATTTTTTTAAAATGTAGTATAAACACCAACAATTGGGAAACTCTTGCCTGCGAGGGCTCCAGTTGGAGAACAGCCTTGACCAAAGGTGTCATGGGCTTTGAAGACATTCGAACTCGGGACACAAGAGAAAGGCACGCTTGGCAAATCCACACCGTGTTCAACTCCCACCCGGAAACCAAGGTCCCCACTGTGGAAGGACGCGTGGATCCAGAATTGGCCTCCACAGTCACTTACGGACTCATTGTTAACACTGTGTTTATTGGAAGACAATCTTACTCGGCTACGAGGGATCGCCAGAGAGACACAAACGCACAACTTGGAATACAGTGGTGCCTCCCAAGACGAAAAGAATCTGTTCCGCGATTCTCTTCGTCTAGCGGTTTTTTTTGTTTTGCGAAGCAAGCCCATTGACAGCTTAGCGGATTAGCGCTACAGCGGTCTAGCAGCTTTCAGCGATCAGCTGTTAAGCGGCTTATCAGCGGAACAGCTGATAAGCGGCTTAGCGCCTTAGGAAAGGGGGGGGGGAGCGAAAAAAACCGGTGGGGACTCGCAAGATTTTTTCGTCTTGCGAAGTAACCCCATAGGGAAATTCGTTTTGCGAAGCGCCTCCAAAACGGAAAACCCTTTCGTCTAGCGGGTTTTCCGTCTTGCGAGGCATTCGTCTTGCGGGGCACCACTGTACTGGGAAAGGTGTGATTTAAATGAAAGGGGATGCTGAGTAAAGGCATTTGTCTCTCTTTGCTCATGGGCTTTTGTTGGGAAAAAGAAAGGAAAAACAGCTTCTCTCTTGTTTTCAGGTTTTTATTTGTATTACAAATTTAGGCATTTATATCTCTATAATGAACAAAGGTGTTCAAGAAAATATAAAAGAAAGCACATTTGTCTGGCTGTATTTTGTCAGAGACTCGGTCGCTCAGTTATAACAAGGCTTATACAAAGATACAACAAAAGTATATACAAAATACTTAACTGCATTACTTAACCCAACGGCAAATATATACAGATGAAACTGCCATTCCCAGGACCTCCATACACACTGCCCAGGCTTCACCCCCGGAGGCACACTCCATTGTCTCTCGAAACAGACAGACGCCAATCAACCAACAAATACTATTTATGCCGGAGCACCTCTACTGATTCTCTGATTGAAATATTTCCTCCTAACTTTCATTAACTTTACGCTGTCCAGGAGAGTGCAATTTTTGCCGACTGCCAGTGCAAGTTTGTGCACATTTACTCAAAAGTAAATCCCACTATGTTCATTGGAGCTTATCCAAAGGTGCATAGGATTGCAGCCTAAAATTGTTTTCAGCTAGTGATTTAGAATCCATTGGTGGGTTGCCCAAATGTCCCCACAATATTGGATTTTTAATTTTTTTTAAAAAGGAAGAGAGAAAGAATATGATGGTGGGAAAGACAAGCAAAGATTTAGAGCAAGATTATGGCTACTTGTTTATGCTAGTTCTATAAAGGCTGAGCCTTATGAGGAACGGTTGAAGGAGCTGGGTATGTTTAGCTTGGAAAAGAGGAGACTGAAAGGAGATATGATAGTCACACGTCACATGGAAGAGGGAACAAGCTTGTTTTCTCCTGCTCTGGAGGGTAGGACTCAAACCAATGGCTTAAAGTTGGAAGAAATGAGATTCTGACTAATGCATTGCAGGGGTTGGACTAGATGACCCTTGGGCCCCTCCCAACGCTACGATTCTTTGATTCTAATGTCTTCCTGCCAATTTACACGTGCTAAAATTGTCTGTTAGTGCTCCAAACAACAATTCCCAATGCTCCATACACAAAAGGAACCACAGTTAACCAAGATATCTGTAGTGTACGCATGCCCTGAAGAAGACCTTGTGGGAGGCAGAAAGACAGACAGTGCAAATATATGAAAATGGACATATACATTTGTTTTTTTAAAAAACCCCAACACACATTCAAACTGGTTGGGATTGAAAGAGCCCTGGATCAGAAAAGGCCAGGAGTATTCATTTAAGAGACATTATCACAATCCTATAAAGTAGAACATTTAATTTAAAAAATATATTATTTATACCCCGCCCAACTGGCTGGGCTTCCCCAGCCACTCTGGGCGGCTCCCAACAGAATATTAAAAACACGATAAAACATCAAACATTAAAAACTTCCCTAAACAGGGCTGCCTCCAGATGTCTTCTAAAAGTCAGGTAGTTGTTTATTTCCTTGACATCTGAAGGGAGGGTGTTCCACAGGGCGGGAGCCACCACCGAGAAGGCCCTCTGCCTGGTTTACTGTAACTTGGCTTCTCACAGTGAGGGAACCGCCAGAAGGCCCTCAGTACTGGACCTCAGTGTCCGGGCTGGACGATGGGGGTGGAGACACTCCTTCAGGTATACTGGGCCAAGGCAGTTTAGGACTTTAAAGGTCAGCACCAACACTTTGAACTGTGCTCAGAAACATACTTGACTAAGTCGCTTTTCAGTCTCTACAAAAAAGAAGAATGAAGTAGATGACAAGCAAGTGAAGAGGCCAAAATCTAACTGGGCTTGAACACGCTTCTGCTTGTGCCATGGCAAGAAAGCATGGGTCCAAGTGGTTTACCGTTTGCCCCGCTCCTTTCCAAGAAAACCCACTCTTTAAGAGATCGATAAGAACTGCGGAAAACCAGATTGCCATTTGCTCCAATTACGAGCTAAAGAGCAGTTTCCCCTGGGTGAGGAAAGCAGTAGGACAAAAGGATGAGTGGATAAGCCCTTTGAAAGGAGGGCCTAGACTTGGCATCGATGGGAAGAAGAACCCGTTTCAGACACATATTTCTCGATTGTTTATGAATGGAACACAGTGAGCTTACTCCACTGAAAAAAACATTTGTGTTGAAGGTAGTAACACCTACAAGTTCTGTTTATGGCACAATGGCACATTCAAACACACAATCCACCATGATGCTACAAGTCATCAGGGGATGATTGTGCTTTGTGTGAGTGAGTACTGATGCAGTACTCTAAGGCAGGTTGGAAAGAACCTCCTGAATAGTCTCACTGCAGCCACTCATCTCCATTTGGTTGAGAACATAACAAATGCGCTCTACAGTGGCCCCATGGCCTGCTTGCTGCCTCCATTGTCTCAGCATGACATATTGCGCTTCTCGAATGTGCCGATGCTCGGCATAAATCCTCTCTATTGAAATTTCATTCAGTCCCAGGCGCCGCACAAATTCGTTCCACCGGGTCAGCGGTACTTGATCCACCACAGCATACAAAACTTCAGGACCTAGGGGTAAAAGGAACAAAGGAGGTATCAAGTGATGCTGTGAGAGTTATGCTCTGCCCACCTCCCAGTATTTGGTCTGTGTCAGGGTTTCCCAAACTTGGGCCTCCAGCTGTTTTTTTGAACTACAATTCCTGCTAGCTCCTGCTAGCTAAGGATGGTGGGAGTTGTAGTCCAAAAACAGCTGGACACCCACGTTTAGGAAACCCTAGCATAGTACAAATTGTCAGTAACAAAAATTATTTCCATTCTCCCTATTATTGAAAAACTGCTGAGACAGCCATGTTTCCTTAATAGCACATTCATTGTATGACAAACGTGAAATACAATGGTGCCTTGGTTCTCAAATGCCTTGGTACTCAAACAACTTGGAACCCAAACACTGCAAACCCGGAAGTAAGTGTTCTGGTTTGCGAATCTTTTTCGAAAGCTGAACGTGCTCCGTTTTGAGAGTTACACTTCCTTTTTGAGTGCCACACTTCCATTTTGAGTGTTACACTGAGGTCTGTCTGTTTTGCTATTTATTTTGGAGTTTTTTGTTTTTGTGGCTCTTTTTGTTTTGTTTTTGTAACTGCGTGGAACCCAGTTCAGCTACTGATTGATTGACCGTGTGACTGCAGTACATTGTTTACTGCTTTCATTTTATGGATCCATGGTCTCGTTAGATAGTAAAATTCATGTTAAATTGCTGTTTGAGGAGTTGTTTTTAAGTCTGGATTGGATTCATCCATTTTGCATTGCTTTCTATGGGAAAGCGTTTTGGAACAGACTTCTGGAACTGATGAAGTCTGAGAACCAAGGTACCACTGTAGTGAAACATGAGCAATCTGCAATGCCCCATATAACCAGATAGCTGCACTTAAGAAAATAAGGGCTCTGATGGATCAGGCAAGGGTGCTTCTATTCCTGCACTCTGTTCTCACAGTGGTCAACCAGATGTGCATGGGAAGCCCACTAACAAGACTTAAGTACAGCAGCGCTCTCCCCACAACATTCTCAGCAACTGGCATTCCGCTTTTCTGTATTTCTTTGTAACATTCAAATTCAGGATTTTAGCACCTTGGGTTTTTGATTCAGGCAATAGTTCGTTCTCTCTCTCTCTCTCTCTCTCTCTCTCTCTCTCTCACACACACACACACACACACACACACACACACCTACACATCTTTATTATAGGAGCAATGCACACATAACTCACATATTCTTCTCCCCGCCCGCCGCCCACGTTTTATTTCTGAAATTAAGATGCACTCACGATCTGAGATTTGTGTCTCTCCTGCCACTCTTACACAATCTGGGAGGTCAGCTGGTGTGGCTTTCAGTGGCAAAAGATTGTCTGTCTGGTTTTGTTCCAGAAATGTGCCTTTTCCTTTTTCTACCACCTAAGGAACAAGAGAAACGTCAAGCATGCAGTTGGCTGAACTTAGAAAATAAGAAAGCTAGGCATAAACCGCAAACAATCCTGAGGTTTAGAGGAATTTTAGAAACCTTTGCAACAACTTACCTCTGGGGAAGGTTCACTTGCTGGCTGCAGATTTGAAGCTGAAAAAAATCCCAGAATAAATTATTTTACAGCCATCAAAAGAGAAAATTAGCTTTATTGTTATTGTCAAGCCAATAGACAGCTAGATGATTCTTTAGCAAACACAAATGGTGGCAGCTACTAGCTACTGGATGCATTTAACAGCCAGGGTTGTGTTGAAGACCAGAGTTCTGCTTATATTCACTTCACTAAAGGAATTGGAGTACATATAACTAGGCTACAGAGATATTGGAGGCATTGCAGCCTGCTGGGTCATAAGCCAAACTTTTTGGAATTTTGAAATGGTGCCATTGATATCCCTCTGATTGCTTCTCTTCCCCAACTCGCCCCTCTTTGTTCTTCCATGGGGTCTGGGTAAATGTTGGATCTTCTTGATTTTGCAGGATTTTACCTGGAGCCCCACCAAAAGCACATCAAATTAAAGCTTACTTGGGTAGCCTGCACAGTAAAGATGGCAGGTCCTGTGCTTGCCAGCACCACAAGAACACAGGGAACCAGGCAGAGGGCCTTCTCAGTAGTGGCGCCCGCCCTGTGGAATGCCCTCCCATCAGATGTTAAGGAAATAAACAACTATCTGACTTTTAGAAGACATCTGAAGGCAGCCCTGTTAGGGGAGTTTTTAATGTTTGATGGTTTATTGTGCTTTTAATTCGGTTCGGAGCCGCCCAGATTGGCTGGGGTATAAATAATAAATTATTTTTATTATTACTGATACAAGGCACAGATTCTCATGGATCTTCATAGCTTTTTTTACATAGCACGAAGACCACAAACAAACAGAAGTGGCCTATGATTTGATAGTAGTTTTAAAAACATTATGAGGTTCCAAATGTACTTTGGATTCATGCTTTTGTGCCATATCAGGGCTGGAGAGCACTTGATCTGTGATTTGATGAAACAAAAAAAATTCCTTCCAGTAGCACCTTAAAGACCAACTAAGTTAGTTCTTGGTATGAGCTCATACTATGAGCTCATACCAAGAACTAACTTAGTTGGTCTTCAAGGTGCTAGGTATCTGAAGAAGTGTGCATGCACACGAAAGCTCATACCAAGAACTAACTTAGTTGGTCTTCAAGGTGCTACTGGAAGGAATTTTTTTTGTTTTGACTATGGCAGACCAACACGGCTACCTATCTGTAACTGTGATTTGATGGTGATGGAAGTGGGAGGGAAGGGAACCCATGGAAAAATTTTACAATTACAAGAAGATCTGTTTTACTGGCGACCACTTGTGTGTTTTTTTCCTCTCTGACACTCCATTCTCTTTCTCTCCCAATTTCCGTGGCACCCTGCATTCCTTCTCTTGTCCCCTCTCAACCCTCTTACTCTGTTTTCCTCCATCCAGGCTACCAGGTTGTTCCCCTCCCCCCCCCTACTTTCTAGATACCTGCTCAGCTGTCAATCTGAGCCTTGAGAAGCACTTAGAACTGAATGAGAAAATGGGAAAGAACCTGTCTGTCTGCCTATCTGTCTCTCAACTAATTTATCCACTACATGTATTTTTAAAGAAGAAAAAGGTACCCGTTCTCATCATCTTATGAAATTATGAAAATTGCATCAATGAGCAGCAGGGGCTGCGGTGGACGACCCTTGCGCCAAAAACCGTGGTCAAAATTTAAAGGTTCAGGAACTCAGACCAGACCAAATTTCATAATATCACACACTGACTTTACTGAAACAAAACTCTATCAGAGAAACTGCAAATAACTGCAGAGATTAAAAATAGCTCAGAAGGGAAGAAAATAACAAACACTAATTTATCCAGCTAATTAACATAAATGCTTAAACTTAAATTTCAGTAGGAACAAGATGCTGTCAAAGCCCAAATAGATGCCTGGCTGACTGGCGAGAGCTCCCACCAACGCAGGTTTTATGGGAACTTAGACCATGGGCGTTCACCTCTTCCACCCAATTACCTTGTGACACCGGCCTTGAAGCCTTAACGGGAGACAGCTGTATGTAAGCTCACTATTTCTTAAATTCTAACCTATTTCCATAAATCAGTCTTAAAGGGGCGAGATCACCACAGGGGCCTAGAAGGCAGTTCTCAAAGGTGTCACTGTGTCCATGACTGGCACAGTGGTGGCCACAGGTATAAGCTGTGTGCTTATGTGGGAACTGCCTGCTTAAAGCAGAGCTGCTTTGAAAAGCACCTTTGCAAAGGGAAAGTCCTTGGAGGGGGGGGGACCCACGCTCCTTAAAGCAGCCCCCCTCTTCTCCTTTAAACACTAGAGCAAGCAGTTGGGCAGCTCTAGGGCACGGCGGAGTCATTCTGCTGACCATTCACTTAAAAAAGGGGAAGAGGCTGCTTCAAAAATATTTTGCTGTAAGACAGCGCACCACCACCCTCGGCCATCCATCTGAGCCTCTGGGGGATCAAGCATGAGCGCTGGGACTCAAAGCATTTGCAAGTTCCCCACGTACTCCCCACCCACCTGCTCTCTCCAATATTTGAAGGATAAGGGGAGCAGTTGGCTTTAAGGGCTTTAAGACAGCATGTCGCCCTGCACACGCTGCTCCTGTTTGAGCTTCCTTAAAGCCCTTTGCAAGTCTCCCCTTGCTCAGCTTTGAAACCACAGACTTTTCCTAATCTGGATCCTCCAACAGGCAAGTGCTATACTCACCAAATGGACAGAAAGTGGAGTTGAACCTCTTCTGACAGGATCGTTTGCGAAGTATGTTCACCAACAGCAATACACCGACAGTTATGATTAAAATGACTATTATAGTGAGGAGAAGTGCTTGGTCTGTAAGGAAAAATAAGCATAATATAGATGATAGGGTCTGGAAGGATAGGAAAACAGGTGTGAAGAGATGGATAGGATAGCTAGAGCACAGAGGCAAATGTGGCGTGGAGATCAATGATTGGAAAGTGAAGTCAATGTCAGGTATTAGAGAGCAGGAGTAGGGAACCTGAGGTCAGCAATCTCTTCTGCATAATAATAATAATAATAATAATAATAATAATAATAATAATAATAATTTATTTATACTCCGCCCATCTGGCTGGGTTTCCCCAGCCACTCTGGGCGGCTTCCAACAAAATATTAATAAAAAAGTGACATCAAACATTGAAAACTTCCCTAAACAGGACTGCCTTTGTCTTCTAAAAGTAAGATAGTTGTTTATTTCTTTGACATTTGATGGGAGGACGTTCCACAGGGCAGGCGTCACTACTGAGAAGACCCTCTGCCTGGTTCCCTGTAGCTTCACTTCTCGCAGTGAGTGAACCGCCAGAAGACCCTCGGAGCTGGACCTCAGTGTCCGGGCAGAACGATGGGGGTGGAGACGTTCTTTCAGATATACAGGACGGAGGCCATTTAGGGCTTGAAAGGTCAGCACCAACACTTTGAATTGTGCTCGGAAATGTACTGGGAGTCAATGTAGGTCTTTCAGGACCGGTGTTATATGGTCTCTGCGGCCACTCCCAGTCACCAGTCTAGCTGCCGCATTCTGGATTAGTTGCAGTTTCCGGGTCACCTTCAAAGGTAGCCCCACATTGAGCGCATTGTAGTAGTCCAAGCGCAAGCATCTGGGGGGTCACATGCTAACAGTGGATGGCACCAGAGGCGTAAATGGGTGGAGTAGCAAATGTACATTTTACGTTTGTTCTGTCGGTTTCTTTCTAGAGACGCCCTCTCTATCCTCCATCCACACAAGTAAATGATGTCAAAGTTCAAGGACACCTTCCAGTCATCAGGTGTGCCCTCTCCTAGGGGCCAAGCCCTTTGGGACCCCCCTCCCCATGTTCAAAGTGGGAGGAAGAGGCCAAGAGAGCACTTCAGTGACTGGCTTCTTCTCCTCCTCCTGAATTAGAGTGGAAGGAATAAGGAAGCAGATCCCACAGGAGGAGGAGGAGGACCCGTGACCAGCTGCATTCAGTTCCACCCCAGCGATGGGCATAGCCAGGATTTTTTTTAAGAGGGGACAGGACTTTTGTTAAGCAGGGCAGAAGCGACGTGGTTGGTCAGTTAGTTAAGTATTTGTATTGTTTTACTTGATCTAGAGGAGGCAACTGCTACACCCAGGAGTCCGGCTCTTCCTGATATCACACATCACATGACATCACCCCCCCCCCTTCTCCCTTGGAAGTTGGTGCCTCTGCCAGCCATGCAAGAACAATTGAGGTGTGAAGCAAAGCTGGTAAAAGTTGTTGCTGTGGATTGTATCAAGGGCTAAAGAGAGAGACCTGGAGTGTTGTCCAAGTATTATTCCAGAACTTACATGGGTGATTTTCTGGCTTTATCACTTTATCGAGAAAGTCGCAGTCCATCTTGCATTCTTCTTTCTCATTGCAGCTGAAATAGGAAAAAGTGGGTCTCAGTTGCACAGGAGACAAATACTACTTTACAGTGGTATCTTGGTTCTCAAACGCCTTGGTACTCAAACAACTTGGAACCCAAACACTGCAAACCTGGAAGTAAGTGTCCCGGTTTGCGAACTTTTTTCGGAAGCCGAACGTGCTTCGCTTTGAGTGTTACGCTTCCGATTTGAGTGCCACACTTCTGTTTCGAGTGCTGCGCTTCCGATTTGAGTGTTACACTGAGGTCTGTCTGTTTTTGCTATTTATTTTGCATTTTTGTTTTTGTGGCTCTTTTTTTGTGACTGTGTGGAACCCAGTTCAGCTACTGATTGATTGTGTGACTGCAGTACATCGTTTATTGCTTTCATTTATGGATCCATGCTTTCGTTAGTAAAATTCATGTTAATTGGCTGTTTTAGGGTTTTTTTTTTAAAGTCTGGAACAGATTAATCCATTTTGCATTGCTTTCCATGGGAAAGCGCACCTTGGTTTTGGAACGCTTTGGTTTTGGAACGGACTTCCGAAACGGATTAAGTTTGAGAACCAAGGTACCACTGTATAGCACTAAAGTTCCTCCTATTTCATTGCCCCCTTGACACTACTTGGAGAACGGAGAGTTCTGGGGAGGTCAGGATGTTGCATACTATTCTGTGACATTTCAGTTGGTCTATTAAAAGTGTGGCCTTATACAGACTTTGGATTTTTTTTGTTTTTTCCTTATGGGCCAGTACGGCTGCCTTTACTTTCTGTGTGTAAGACAGATAACAAGATTTTCCCCACCTGCTGCATGGGTAGCACTTGTTTTCATCTTTTTGGAGAAAGTATCCAGCGCGACACTCACATATTGTATCACTGAATTTGGTACCTAGAAAGAAAAGATAAGTTTTGTTTAGTGATTTGGATCTCACTCAAACACAGTAGCACCTAAGCAGTGTTTATTATCTGGGGACAAGTTAGATGTGATGCAGAAGTTCCACATTCAGGATTACTTGTGACTTTAAAGGCAATTCAGCAACAGCAGTAGGGTGCCAAAATCTGATCAACACTTCCCATATGCAGTGGTTTCCCATTAATAACTGTGGGGCCAATTTACAGGTGGAGACACAACAGGTTCCCAGACAATACCTGTGTATTTTTTTCCTCTTGGGGAAAACAATAGCTTCAGAGATGGGATTTTAATCAAGAAAACAGCCCTGGAGAAGAAGAATCAGAGGGCATGAGAAGGAGCCAGCATCTTTTCCCAGCACTATGCTCCTGATCTGAATCAGGACCAGTGTTGTTGTTACATTAGGAACAAATTGCAGGAGGTCCTGATCACAGATCTCCTGTGTCAACACATTTAACTGCGGCCTCTGCAGGGCGAAAAGAGAATGGGGGAATGAACGGAATGGTTCTAAGAGAAAGAATCTGTTCACCATTTAATTTCACAATTACACTATTGGCCCGAATATAAGCCGCAGCTTCAAAAGGGTGGGGAAGATAAAAAACAATACCTGAATATAAACCACTCCCTTAAAATTGGGATACAGGCTGAAAATCGCTGCTGTTAGTAGAATTGTTAACTCCGAGCCAATTTAAGCCTTTGATTAAAGCCTGCAAAAGTTACCGTACAGTTGCTAAAATCGCAATTCAATAAAATAACAATTCAATTGCTACAATTCCACAGTCACTCACACCCATAAATGGCAAATGAACAGTCTCGAGCTTGCAAATTGGCAATAAAGCATTGTTTTTGTTCCGTTTTATGTTTGTTTCAGGAGCGATATCGTAAAAGCCAGTTTTTGTAATGTCACGAATTTAAGCTGCACTTTAACTTTTCACGGTCAGAATTTTGGGGAAAAGGACAGCTTATATTTGGGCCAATACGGTAAACACAGCAGGGGAGCTCAAACTTCTAGGCCAGGGGTAGATGAAGTGGTGCTCTCCATGTGTGGCATTAAGAGCATCTTCTGTAAGTTTCTAGGTGTTGTTGTTTTTTTGTACCAAGCTAGGAGTAGGTACATCCTGCCGTCAGAATAAGTGCAGGAGGATAATTAGATGTGCTTGCAGGTGTATGCTGAGGTTAAGAACAAGGACATAGCATGTTTAAGAGAACATTCTCTGCTTAAGAAGCATCTTCAGAAAGTTAACAGGTGAAATTTTAAGGACTGTATACCGAGCACTATATAAATGCATCACCATCACCAGCATTCAAATTTAATAGTGCTTTAAGGGTGCTGGGCTTAAGGACATCTCACATTAAAAGAAATACATAAAGCTGGAGAAGAGAGGGAGGGGTAAAAATAAGGAAAACCAATATTATAGGATAAGGAGAGTTGAAGGAATTCAATTTTGCCAGCACACGCAGCTTGCACCAAAGACAAATGCACAGCTTTGCTGTAGGGGCGAGAGTCTCTGTTCCTAGTATGAATGAATTTATTCATGAAGTCATTTTTTAAAGACATTGATTCTGTCCTACTGCACTCACAAGCCAGCTTGATTCTTCCATTGAGACAAGCACTGCAATTCTTGCACATGAATTCATCACTGTGGCTACTTTGATATTGATCACTGCCGCAACCGCAAACTGTGTCGTGCTCACTGGTACATTTGGATATCTCTATTTGTCCAAAGGCTAAGCAGAAAGAGAAGAAGTGTTGGTTAATTGTATGTGGGCCATTGATGCTCAAGAAACAAGTAAACTAAAGTCAATACACATATTCAACATTCCCAATGCAAGGGCCTTTCGCTGCCACTTTTTAATTTTTATTATTTAAATTTTTATTGAATTATTATGCAGATACAAACGAAACAAAGTATACAAACATTTCATCTGAATACAAAAAATAAAGAAAAAAGAAAACAGGGTAAATGCAAAAAGTAAGAACATAAGTATAAAACAAGGTAACTATAATAGACATCCCAGAATGTCATTTCTCTACCGAGATGCTGACACTTCTGGGGTCAATCTCTTTTTATTATACAGTACTTTTGGGTTTTTTACTTCCATCGACCTCACGGTGGTTCATATCCTAGAACTAAAACAATTTCTCTGTATTTCAATATATTCCTCATCTTGGTATAAGGAGACATTTTCCCACTTACAGGTTTATTCTAAACACAACCAAATCTTGGTTGTTAAATCCTTGACTCGATAGATAGGAATTTAGGCATTCCCATTCTTTCCGGACTATTTTATTTGACTTGTTCCTTAAGGCTTCAGTCAGCTTAGCGAGTTCCAAGTATACCTGCTCAGCTTTTGTAGCCATTCTTCTCTAGTTGGTATATGGTCACCCTTCCAGTGCTTGGCTATTAATACCCTGGCTGCCATCACTGCATAGAAAAATAATTTTCATCTTTCTTTTGGAATAATGTCAGTTAGAATCCCAAGAAGGAATGATTCCGGTTTTTTGTGAAATGTAATTTTTAGTAATTTTTTCATTTCCTCGCTGCTGCTTTCCCCTATCCAACACAGAGACATGAACCCACACAGAGAAACGACTTACTTGGACGGCAGCGTCGGCATCCGCGACACTGCTCAGAGCTATTATCTCCATCAATGAAGGAACCCTCAGAGCAGACTGAGCACTTGGTTGCCTTATCAGAGTCTAAACAGTGTTGTGCAACGAAAGTTCCTGCAAAAGAATTATCCAAGAGGAAGCAGGAAAAAGTCATTCAGTGAGAAAAGGAATGCAAGGCTGAGCATTGAATGAAAGTTTCAGTAGCTCAATGGTACACCACATGTGATTTATATACAAAATGCCCCAGGTTCAACCCAGCCCTACTTTTTATCACTCCCCAACCCAGGCCTACGGGGTGGCTTAGGCTGCTGTCTAAAACCACTGCTTGGAGTTGCAGCTTGCATTTTAACCAACATTACACCCCAAGAGGTGAAGCTGCTGAGGCTCCAAGGCTTTGGCCACCTCATGAGAAGAGAAGACTCCCTGGAAAAGACCCTGATGTTGGGAAAGATGGAGGGCACAAGGAGAAGGGGACGACAGAGGACGAGGTGGTGGTACAGTGTTCTCAAAGCTACCAGCATGAGTTTGACCAAACTGCGGGAGGCAGTGGAAGACAGGAGGGCCTGGCGTGCTCTGGTCCAGGGGGTCACGAAGAGTCGGACATGACTAAACGACTAAACAACAACAACACCACACTCCAAGAGAGTCTTCCTTCTCCCACAGCTGTAGCCTGGGATTCAAACTCAGAAGTATGTCCCACTGACTTCAGTAGGAATACGGTCTTAATTTTTGGCGTGCCACCTCCAATCTCTGCAGCGGTGCAAGATTGCAGGGAGTCCCAGGCACGCTTTACCCAGGGAAATGCTTTGGAAATGAGGCACAGCAGAGACTGGGATGTCCTTATGATATAAAGGTAAAGGACCCCTGGACGGTTAAATCTAATCCAAGGCGACTTTCCAGGTCATGTGGTCAGCATGGCCAAACCGCTTCTGGTGCAAGGAACACCATGACGTAAGCCAGCGCGCACAGAAATGCCATTTACCCTTCCTCCAAAGTGGTACCTATTTATCTACTTGCACTGGCGTGCTTCTGAACTGCTAGGCTGGCAGGAGTTGGGACAGAGGAACGGGAACTCACTCTGTCACGGGGATTCAAACTGCCAACCTTCCAATGGGCAAGCCCAGGAGGAGAATGAATGGGGGGGGGGGATGAATTCCTATGCCCCATAAATAACCCAGAGATGCATTTTCAATAAAAGGGACACATTCTACTCATGTAAAAACACGCTGATTTCTGGACCGTCTGCAGGCTGGATTTAGAAGGCGATTGGGCCGGATCCAGCCCCCGGGCCTTAGTTTGCCTACCCATGGACTAGATGACCCTTGGATCCCATCCAGCTCTACAGTTCTATGATTCTACAATTCTTTTCGGATTTACATTGATGCTAAGGATCCCTGCCCCCTCTGCTCTGAGAGAGGATAAGAAAGAAAGCTACCATTTTCTTCCTGCCCTTCTGCAGAAAGGAAGGAAATGAATAATTTCCACTGTCTCTCCCCCTGCAGCTTTTCTGTTCCCAAAACAATTCCATCCTTCCCCGCAGCCCGGAAGCCAAAGCAATCCATTGTACAGCTTCATTCCAGCATTCCTTCTCGTTCTGTCCTCTCTCTGCCACAGCCTTCACAGTTAGCTACCGAGTATTCATAATACTTTCTCAATGAAACTAAATTTTGGGAAATCTCTGATTTCATGTCTGTTGTTTCTAGAACACCTTGCAAAGTTGCTTTACAGTCTTGACGGAAGTTACTCATACTGCGCTCTGCTAAATTTGGAAAACATTCTACTTTCTAGCCAGCTGTACAACCGTTTGCCCTCCAAAAGAATAAACTGAGGGACACAAGGAGAAACTGTTCCCCTGGCAGATTTGAGCTCAATCACTCACGGTTGTCTGTGTTCTGAAAACATATACAATGAACACAGGGAAGTGGCTTGCAGGTGTGAAAAGAGGTATGTGTGCCAAGCAGGTGCGGTAAAAGGACAGCTAGCCATTTGTATTGAAATATTTGAATAAATCATGCAAATTAGTAATGTATTCACCCATTCGCTGAGCGGCTAAAGGAGGAAGAATTGCAACTAATGTCCAAGTATCAGTTCCTCCTTTCCTCCTGCATCAGTCTGAGGTCTAAATGTTATTGGAGCAAGCTTTGGTTACTGATATCAAAATATAGCCAACAGTTGCTGAGTAGGATGGATTTAAGGGAATGCTACGGTGGGGTAAGCACCACCACTGCCTTTTACCTCGGTAAGAGCATAGGTCAGACATTTCCTCTGTCTGAATTTCAAATAGCCAGGGACTTCCCCAACCCTGGCCCCATCAGCATTCCACATGCCCAACAGAAAGCACAAACCAAGACTACCGTATTTTTCGCTATATAGGACGCAATTTTTCCCCTCCAAAAATGAAGGGGAAATGTGTGTGCGTCCTATGGAGCGAATGCAGGCTCCTTGGCTTCAGCGAAAGCAACGCGAAGTCTCCAAAGTGCAGAGGGAGCGCTCCCTATGCATTGCTTTCGCTGAAGCCTGGAGAGCGAGAGGGGTCGGTGCGCACCGACCCCTCTCACTCTCCAGGCTTCAGGGATAGCCACCTGAAGCCTTTGGAGTGCAGCGGGACCCCGCGCTGCGCTCCAAAGGCTTCGGGGTTAGCTGCGCAAAGCCTCCGCAGGGCAGCCCTTCGTCTCGCTGATCTAGCTTGGGGATGGCTGTGCAAAGCCTCCTGCAGAGGCTTGAAAGGCTGTGCCCGAAGCCAGAACAGCGAGACGGAGTGCTGCGTAGCGCCTCGCTGTTCTAGCTTGGGGATGCCGGGGCTTTATGGGGAAACCCCGGGCTTCCCCCTTCAGCCCCGACACTGATTTGATTCAGAATTTTTTTTACTTGTTTTCCTCCTGTAAAAACTAGGTGCGTCCTTTGCTCGGGTGCGTCCTATAGAGCGAAAAATATGGTAATTATATATGGAATCTCAGCTTTATCTATTTTTTAGGTTAGATTTATCTAGTTTTCTGGGGAGATAGGATAAAAGGGCACAACTGTTGCCAAAAAAAGGCTATCTTCCTTCTGTCTCCCCTAGCAGTTCCCAACCAGCTGCAAGAACTCACTCATTACAAGTGTATACCATACTTTGGTATACTCCAGAGGAGCTATTGCTTTTCACTGCTGCACAATTATATTTGAGTTGAAGTGGGGGAAATAAAAAAGTGCATTTTTCAAAAACTGGATTCTTGACCGAATCAGGGGCACACAAAAATAGGAAATCACAACTCATTGTTATTACTCTGTTTTACACTCTGTCATACCTTTGTGGCATCTAAGGCAGCAGTGGGTTTTATTTGGGTGAAGATAGTATCCTATTGAGCATTTCAGCTCCCTCTTTTGTTTACTGCTGGAATGCAGGAAGGCATCCCTGTCCACAACTGCTGCAGGGATAGGTTTCGTAACAGGGTTCAGGGTTACCCGCAATGATCCCCCACTTTCTGTCCGAATGAGGTTCAAGTTGACCTGCAAAGAAAAAGAATAAATAAGCAAACTGCTTTTCATTTTAAAAAAAAGGCTCAACTTCAGCCGTACTTTTCTGTGTATAAGATGAGGGGTTTTTTTAAATTAAAAAATAAGGTAAAAAAATTGGGGTCGTCTTATACACAGATAGTGCATAGGGGGGGATGTGTGATTGGCAGCTGCTGCAGGCCAGATTGTCTGCGGCTATTGGATGTGTTATTGGTGGCTGCAGCAAGGGCTGGTGTTGATTGGCTGCTGCTGCGTCAATTGGGCGGGCGATTGGCGTCTTCTGCTGACAAGGGGACAGCAGATAAGCAGCTACTGCAACGTGTGCGAGTGGCAGCGCAGGTGAGCGATTTTTGCCAGTCCCCCCCCCAAAAAAAGCTCAACAACTCTGGGCAATCTCCCCCCATTTTCTTAATCTGGAATCCCCAAAAATAGGGGGCGTCTTATACATGGGTGTGAGTTATACACAGAAAAATACGGTATTATTTAACATATTGCAGTGCTGTAGCTATTGGGGGGGCAAATGGTTTTTTTGCCATGAGTGAAGCACCTAGAGGGGCACCACTGAGGCTCCTAGCCTCTGTGTGTGTATATGCAAATATGCATGCAGTGTGTGTGTGCCAAACTGAGTCTTTGACCCGGGGTGAAATAAAACCTAGTTTCACCTCTGCATAATGGATTGCAAAGTACAATATCTCTCTCAGGTGATTAGGAAAACATTATTCAGATTGGTAATGGCTGTTCCATGTGACATGTGCAACCTCAACTAAACATTAGAGCAAGGGCGAGCAATATAACGCAGATTGGTCACAATGCTAATTGTTGCTTGGATTCTGAATCCAAGGAACAGAAACATAAGGATTCTTCCGTAGTTAGTAACATTGCCAACAATTAGCACTTTGAGCTGTCCCATTTATATACTATTTTTTAATACACCCTGAATACAGACATTTGCTGATCGGTCCGTGAACAAAATATAGATGCATCAGGGTGGATAAAAATCAATGTTTTTAAAAAAGAATATGTTTTGTTTGTATTATATTATTGATGTATATGCTGCCAGGGCTCGAAGAAGAAGAAGAAGAAGAAGAAGACCAAGACCTGAGAAGCTGCAAGGAGTGTGCCAGCTCCCTCCTACCCAGCTCTGATTGGGAAGTAGATCAGATTGAGAAATCAAGTGCTTTGTCTGCTTCAGAAAGCGGTCTCTAAAAAAGCAGGCAGAGGAACCTTTTATCTCACAACCTTAGTGAGATAACACAACCACAGTGTTAAGATCAGAGATACAGCTTGCCTGTTCTTTAACACTAAAAGGCAGTCATTCCACCCACACCCCAATAGGGATAAATACTACAAAGAATGATCTGCATGGAGGTTACTTAGGGGGTCCCTGCCCTCATTTAATAGTTCTGAGCAAACCCCAGCTAATTTGATGCCACCAGCACATGATATTCGTTTTCCAGGAAGACAGCAGGTCCATTTACCTCCCAGATTCCCTCAATGTGTAAATGACCACTCTGAGATGTTGTTACTACTGCCAATGAGCAGTCAAGATGTAGGGAGCAGCTGGGTGTGAGGCAGGAACTATGCAGTGGTACCTCGGGTTAAGAACTTAATTCGTTCCGGAGGTCTGTTCTTAACCTGAAACTGTTCTTAACCTGAAGCACCACTTTAGCTAATGGAGCCTCCTGCTGCCGCTGCACCACCGCTGCACGATTTCTGTTCTCATCCTGAAGCAAAGTTCTTAACCCGAGGTAATATTTCTGGGTTAGCAGAGTCTGTAACCTGAAGCGTCTGTAACCCGAGGTACCAGTGTATTCTGGCTATTCTCTATGTTGTAAGAAACAGGGTCTGAAGAGAAGCAATATTACTCAGCAGTACACTGTCTATTATCATTGTTATGACTACAGTGGTGCCTCGCAAGACGAAAAGAATCCGTTCCGCGAGTCTCTTCGTCTTGCGGTTTTCTCATCTTGCGAAGCAAGCCCATTAGCGGCTTAGTGGATTAGCGGACTTAGCGGATCAGCTGATAAGCGGCTTAGCGGATCAGCTGTTAAGCGGCTTAGCGATCAGCTGTTAAGCGGCTTAGCGGATCAGCTGATAAGCGGCTTAGCGGCTTGGGAAAAAGGGGGGGGGGACCCTGCAGGAACTTGCAAGACATTTTCGTCTTGCGAAGCAAGCCCATAGGAAATTCGTTTTGTGAAGAAGAGTTTGGATTTGATATCCTGCTTTATCACTACCCTGAGGAGTCTCAAAGCGGCTAACAATCTCCTTTCCCTTCCCCCACAACAAACCCTCTGTGAGGTGAGTGGGGCTGAGAGACTTCAGAGAAGTGTGACTGGCCCAAGGTCACCCAGCAGCTGCAGGTGGAGGAGCAGAGACGCGAACCCAGTTCATCAGATTACGAGTCCACCGTCTTGCGAGGCATTTGTCTTGCAGGGCACCACTGTACTGCTATTATTACTGTTGTTGTTATTTATTAATGCATACTGTCCTTCCTCTGAAGATCACAGGGCAGTTCACAACATTAAAATTGCAAAATGAAAACACAAAATACATAATAAAAGAAAAACCAAAATGAACCAATAACCTCCCTTCCACTAACTCATTTAAAAGGATATACATACAGTGGTACCTCGGGTTACAGACGCTTCAGGTTACAGACACTTCAGGTTACAGACTCTGCTAACCCAGAAATATTACCTCGGGTTAAGAACTTTGCTTCAGGATGAGAACAGAAATCGTGCTCTGGCAGCGCGGCGGCAGCAGGAGGCCCCATTAGCTAAAGTGGTGCTTCAGGTTAAGAACAGTTTCAGGTTAAGAACGGACCTCCAGAAAAAATTAAGTACGTAACCCGAGGTACCACTGTATTGTTAATCAGCCAAAGACCTTGTTGAAGAGAAACGTTTTCACCTGGCGCCTAAAGCTATGTAACAAAAGGACCAGGTGAGCCTCCTTGGGGAGAGCATGCCACAAACAGGGAGCCACCACAGAAAAGGCCTGTTCTCATTTTGTCACCCTCTAAACCTCTCATGGAGGTGGCACACAAAGAAACTAACCACAGCAATGCAAATTCTGAAGCGACTGTAAGGCTTCTCAAACACCTAGTTTCCCTAATTTTAACCCTATTTTGTAGACTGCATTGAGTGTTCTCATGCAACCATAATGCCAGGTTTCGGTTAGTGCTGGGTTTAAAAACAAAACAAAACAAAACAAAACAAGAATGTCCTAAAACAGCAGTAGATAAATGAAAATTCCAGGAGATATACCAAGGCTATTATGTGAGACACTTGGAAATGCTCTCAGGGCTCTGTAGCAGTGGACCCCATGTGAATTATTGACCTGATCCTGACATAACCTACACTGCCTGGGTCTGGAACAAGTTTTCCTAAGACTATTCTGTAATAATGGAAATCGTATTCTGACCTTTTTATATCCAGGAATTGATCAGTTCTTAAACTTCTGTCTGCTGTTGAATCAATGGAGTTCACTTCCTAATCAGAGTTACACGTCATGCCTCAACATGAGTTTGTTTCTGAAGTATTGGTATTAGATTATTTTATCACTATTTTACTTCGGCCGGAAATAAAGAGCTTTCCATTACCGAGTTCCAAAGCAATAGATCCTTTTCATTTACTACATTTCTAAACCAGCTGTGCAATCAAGTTCTCTCGGCAAAGAATATAGCAGATGCTGGTGCCAGCCCTGAGCTGTCATAATTGGATTCTTGAGGAGGAGGAGGAGGAGGAGGAGAAAAGTGCAAAGTTAGGGGAAGGAAAGAAACAGCATGCCTAGCAGCCAGTGTTAGAAACTGAGATATGAAAGCTAGGAGCTAAATGGCACCTTAAGCCTAGGTTACGGGCGCAACAACAGAATCTCTGGGTGCGCTTTTTGTATAACAAGAATACAAAGCTGAAAATGAATGAACTGTGGCTAAAATATTATGTTCATTTTTCACACGGTTTAGTCCAGTGGTTCCCAATCTTTTTTGGGGGGGCATGCCCCACCTAAGCATCTCTAAAACCCTGATGCCCTCCCCCGTGATATATAATTCATATTACACTCATGCCTTGGAAATCAAACAGAATCCTTTCCAGAAGTCCGTTCGAATTCCAAAACGTTCAGAAACCAAAATGCAGCTTCTGATTGGCTGCAGGAGCTTCCAATCGGAAGCCACGGAAGCCGCACCAGACATTCGGCTTCTGAAAATCATTCAATTACCAGAACGCTCACTTCCGGGAGCCAATTTGGTACGACCATATTCAAAATGCGAACTCTTATTCACGTGGAGAAAGCCTAAAAGGTCATTAACTTGGTCTAACTCAATTAAAAGACGACTGCTTCTTGGAAGAAAACCGATGACAAACCTAGACAGCATCCTAAAAAGCAGTGACATCACCTTGCCAACAAAGGTCCGTATAGTTAAAGCTATGGTTTTCCCAGTAGTGATGTATGGAAGTGAGAGCTGGACCATAAAGAAGGCTGATCGCCAAAGAATGGATGCTTTTGAATTCTGGGGCTGGAGGAGACTCTTGAGAGTCCCATGGACTGCAAAAAGATCCAACCTCTCCATTCTGAAGGAAATCAGCCCTGAGTGCTCACTGGAAGGACAGATCCTGAAGCTGAGGCTCCAAGACTTTGGCCACCTCATGAGAAGAGAAGACTCCCTGGAAAAGACCCTGATGTTGGGAAAGATGGAGGGCACAAGGAGAAGGGGACGACAGAGGACGAGATGGTGGGACAGTGTTCTCGAAGCTACAAACATGAGCCTGACTAAACTGCGGGAGGCAGTGGAAGACAGGAGTGCCTGGCGTGCTCTGGTCCAGGGGGTCACGAAGAGTCGGACACGACTAAATGACTAAACAACAACAACAACAGAGTTGGAAGGGACCTGAGGATCATCTAGTCCAACCCCATGCAATGCAGAAATATGCAGCTGTCCCGTATGGGGATGGAACCTGCAACCAGGGCCAGATTTAGGTCTGATGAGGCTCTAAGCTACTGAAGGTAATGGGGCCCTTTGTATGTCCAGCTGTCCTTTGTCAACAACAAATTGCAGCTGTTTCTTGTGTTGAATATATTGCTATATGGTATATTTGGACAGTGTTCTCAAAGCTACCAGCATGAGTTTGACCAAACTGCGGGAGGCAGTGGAAGACAGGAGTGCCTGGCGAGCTCTGGTCCAGGGGGTCACGAAGAGGCGGACACGACTAAACGACTGAACAACAACAACAACTCATTCTCGAATTGCCTCCCTTAAAAATCAAATTGCCCCCCTGTGGGGCATCTGACCCACGTTGGGAACCCTGGGTCTAGTCCTTCCCCTGCCCACCCCCTTAATATTCTCAAGAGGGTCTCTTCGCCGGTCTTCAGAGAGCAGCTGGAAGTGGGGAGGCAGGAAAAGCTCCTCTTTTCCTTTCCACTCTGCACTTTTAATCCAAAATCCTGTGCCCAGAGCTCGGAAACTGGGCGTTTGAATGAGATTCCCTGTCGCAAAATGCGCCTGGAAGAAGGGGAGTTTCGAAGGCTGCCAGGAGCCGCTCGCTAAGCAATTCCGTGGGGCTACCTTTGAAGGTGACCCAGAAACTACAACTAATCCAGAATGCGGCAGCTAGACTGGTGACTGGGAGCAGCCGCCGGGACCATATAACACTGGTCCCGAGACATCTGCATTGGCTCCCAGTACGTTTCCAAGCACAATTCAAAGTGCTGATGCTGACCTTTCAAGCCCTAAATGGCCTCAGCCCAGTAGACATTAAGGAGCGTCTCCCCCTCCATTGAGGTCCAGCGCCGAGGGCCTTTTGGTGGTTCCCTCACTGCGAGAAGCCAAGTTACAGGGAACCAGGCAGAGGGCCTTCTCGGTGGTGGCGCCCTCCGTGTTGAACGCCCTCCCATCAGATGCCAAGGAAATAAACAACTATCTGACTTTTAGAAGACATCTGAAGGCAGCCCTGTTTAGGGAAGCTTTTAATGTTTAACAGACCACAGTATTTTAATATTTTTTTGGAAGCCACCCAGAGTGGCTGGGGAAACCCTGCCAGATGGGCGGGGTATAAATAATAAATTTATAAATTTATAAATTATTATTATTATTATTATTATTCCGTGTGGGGCAAAGCAAGGAAGCAAAACAAAGCCAACCTCCTCCATGCCCCTAGATGGAGCGAGAGGCCGCACCCTGCCAATGGGGCCGAGGCCTGAAGAGGTTTTTCAGGAAGCAGAAAGCCTCCTGAACCTCCCGAGGAAAAGCAATGGAGGGAGTCCGAAAGCTCCCCTTTCCAGCAAAAATATGAGGCTGCCTTTGCCTCAGGGACACGACTCCCCATAACTTCTTAGCTGCGAGGCTTCCTCGCTTAGGTCAGGGCCAGGAATTCAGCGCCCAAGCGGTGGCCTTCCGGTCCCACGAAGACCCCGGACTTTCCTGACCCTTTCCCCCCCCGAGTTCCTCACTTACCACGGCCACTAAGACTGGGAAGAGCCCCAGCGGGGCCATGGCCTCGGGCCCGGCTCAGAGCATCGGCGGACCAGGCCCGGCTCCGTCTCCTCCGAGCAGGCCTCTCGCGGGCCCAGAGAGAGCGAAACCGGCTCGCCTGGTGATCCAAGTTCCCTAAAGCGCAGGAAGGCCGGAGATGGGGAGGGAAAGGGAGGAGGAGACTTCACTTCCCACCCACTTCGCCTTTCCCGGCTCCATTAGTCACTCCAGCCAGGCCTCGCTGCTTAACCCGTCAAGGGCACAGAGGCCTCCAGAAAAGACGGAGGACGAAGCTCCTGAGGCGGCTTTTCCTCCCCGGGTCCAGTTTTGCTTCCCTCAGAAAAGGCTGCTTCCTCTGGACAATGGCGCTGATAAACCCAGTGCCTTTTTTCCCCTGAGGGGACGCAGGCAATGGCGCTGATAAATCCAGGGATAAAACGCGGGGATACGCAAACCTCTCAATATTGTGTGGATCTAGGTTTGGCCTCACTGAGGGGCAGTCTTTCAATAGGAGTGGGAAAGTGAGAGGACCCCCAAACATTTATTTAAGAAAAAAAAGGACTGGGTAAATCCACCAGCTCTCCTTTCGTTTTTTAAAAAATCATTTTTATTCGATTTTACAGATAAAAATGTATAACAAAACCAAATACACAGTGCTTTTTTCTAGGGAGACACATGCCCCTCAACATTTTGTGGATCTAGGTTTGGCCTCATTGAGGGGCAGTATTTCAATATGAGTAGGAAAAGGACAGGACCCCCAAACTTTTTAAAGTAAAACAGCACTGGATAAATCCATCAGCTCTCCTATCTTTTTTAAAAAATCATTTTTATTTGATTTTACTGATATAAATTTATAACAAAACCAAATACGCAGTGCTTCTTTCTGGGGGGGGGGGGGACACAAGGACGCATGCCCCTAAACATTTTGTGAATCTCAGTTTGGCCTCATTGAGGAGCAGCATTTCAATATGAGGAGGAATGAGAGTACCCCTAAACATTTTTTTAGAAAAAAAGCACTGCAAATACGTATCCATATATAGAGTTTTCCTTGCATCTGGAGACTCCCCCCCCCATCCCCTCCATGAGTCCTATTGTCAATGTTTCCAACTGCATATTATTTCATAATCTATATTTTATATCTATCCACATTGTCCATAGCATTTGTTACATTACAAGTGAGATTAAAATCCTGCTAATGTTTTAATCTGTTTACAATGGTCTCCTAAGTAAATTATAAATTTCCCCCCAATATTTCTTGAAATTTTTATCTTCTTGGTTCCAGAGTTTTCCGGTCAGTTTTGCCATTTCAGCATAGTCTAACAACTTGGTTTGCCATTCCTATCTGGTAGGGTATCGGCTCCCTTTTCCAAGCCATCCGACAGTTCACGGCATGGAGCCTTGTAAGATTCTTGCATTTGAGCTAAGAAACTAGTAATAAACAGAGAACTTAATTATTTTTTCAGATATAAAACCACCTATTAAGGACTTGCATTTAAAGCCAAATGATGCTCCCTGCAGCATTGCAATGGTTCTATATTCTGAACACACAAGCTATTTTTCATGCCCCAAATAACTCTTAGGTAAAGGTAAAGGGACCCCTGACCGTTAGGTCCAGTCGTGGCCGACTCTGGGGTTGCGGTGCTCATCTCACTTTATGTGGCCAGCATGACTAAGCCGCTTCTGGCGAACCAGAGCAGCGCACGGAAACACCGTTTCCCTTCCTGCCGGAGCGGTACCTATTTATCTACTTGCTCTTTGATGTGCTTTCAAACTGCTAGGTTGGCAGGAGCAGGGACCGAGCAATGGGAGCTCACCCCGTCGCGGGGATTCGAACTGCTGACCTTCTGATCGGCAAGTCCTAGGCTCTGTGGTTTAACCCACAGCGCCACCCGCTACCCAAATAACTCTTAAGACATTGCTATTATTTATGTGAAGGCCAATCTGATCTGTATCACAGAGACCTGGGTGGGTGAACAGAGAGAAGCTTATCTCACCCAGTTGTGCCCACCTGTGTATTCGACAAAGAATCAGGACAGACTTCGGGGGGGGGGCGCGTTGTTATAGTCTAGAGATTTTCTTTCTTACTCCAGATTTTCTGACCAGCTGAATGGAGATCTACAGTGTTTGTGCCTGGTGTTGAGTAAATATTAGGGATTCTGCTGGTTTACCACCTGCCTCCTTGCCCAGCAGTCACTCTACCTGAGCTGGTCTCATGGGCAGGCTTGAGGACTCTCAGGCTGCTGGTTCTGGGTGGGCTTCAATATCCATGCTGAGGTGGCTCAGGACTTCATGTCTGCCATGGGGCTGACCCCACACGCCATCAGCCCAACACACATTACAGACTGCATTCTGAAGCTTGTATTTTCAACCGGACCGGGAAGAGGGTGATCTTAAAGTTGGGGGATATTGACGTCACTCCCTTGTCCTGGTCAAATCATCCAGGCTTGGACACAAAAATTGCCCTGGTCACCTTATATGATGACCTCTGTCAGGAGAGATAGGGGAGATGCATCCCTGTTAATCCTCCTTGACCTCCATACTGTATGCACCAGTATAAAAGGTAAAAGGACCCCTGGACGGTTAAGTCCAGTCAAAGGCGACTCTGGGGTTGTGGCGGTCATCTCGCTTTACTGGCCGAGGGAGACAGTGCTTGTTCACAGAGTTTTCTGGGTCATGTGGCCAGCATGACTAAACTGCTTCTGACACAACGGGACAACGGGACGAAATCCAGAGCGCATGGAAACGCCGTTTACCTTCCCGCTGGAGCGGTACCTATTTATCTACTTGCACTGGTGTGATTTCAAACTTCTACGTTGGCAGGAGCTGGGACAGAGCAACGGGAGCTCACTCTGTTGCAGGGATTCGAACCGCCGACCTTCTGATCGGCAAGCCCAAGAGGCTCAGTGATTTAGACCACAGCACCACCCACATCCTCTTTACCATATACATCAGTACTCCCTGCTGGTGAGTACTGTAACAAAAAATGGTTGTATCTCTGCTGCTATTGTTTTTGCATGACTTGAGTTTGTTTGATCACCTGTGCTGCTCACCAGCACCAAGAAACCTCTTGAGAGCACTGGGAAGTTCTTTGTTTCTGTTCCAGATCCTGCTATCCTGCAGCACCATGTGGGCTGTATTTCTCAGGTACGCCTGTGTGGGTCTTTGTAGTTCTGCGTTTCTGCCATTGCTGACCCAGGCCGCTCCTGCAGCAACCATGGGCATAGAAGAAGAAGAAGAAGAAGAAGAAGAAGAAGAAGAAGAAGAAGAAGAAGAAGAAGAAGAAGAGGAGGAGGAGGAGTAGTTTGGCGGCTAACATTCTCCTTTCCCTTCCTCCCCCACAACAAACCCTCTGTGGGGTGAGTGGGGCTGGGAGACTTCAGAGAAGTGTGACTGGCCCAAGGTCACCCAGCAGCTGCATGTGGAGGAGCGGAGACGCGAACCCGGTTCCCCAGATTACGAGTCTACCGCTCTTAACCACTACACCACACATAGCCAAGGAGAGCAGCTGTCCCCCCTACCATATCAAGTAAAACAATAGAAATACTCAACCAACTGACCAATCACGTCAGTTCTGCCCCCCCAAAAGTCCTCCCCCCCCCAACAATGTCTTGCCTCCCCTAACAAAAATCCTGGCTACGCCCATGGCAGCAACCCTGTTTTTACTTTATTCCAGAAAACAGTGAAGTAAGAATGGATAAAGCAGGGAGCAGCTTGCTGCTAGTACTCTCCCATCAAGGAATCTGGTTGTACAGTGGCCAAAGCTAGATCAGGGAGAAAACAACAGAAATTCGACAGGAGGGCAGAAGGTGAAATGTTTTATTTTAAATATTTATATTTTTAAAATGAAATGTTTTACAGCTGGTTCCAGCGATGCCAGAAATGGGGCAAAAACTCTTCTCCGTTGCAGAGATCCATAGCTCCAGGTATACAGCCTTTCCTCAGTTCCTATTTACTAAGAGGCCGATAAGGGAATCTGTGGGGAAACATTCAAAAATAATTAATGGTGAATAACACTGGCCAGTAAACCAGTTCCTGCGATGGGGAATTTTCCTTTTGGCTACTGATTCTCCACTTTCCACTAAAAAGAAAATGTAATGATATTCTGGGCTTTACCCCCGCAATCATCTCCTCCTGCTCTGGACATGAGAGAAGCAGGTCAAGGGCTAATAAGAGAGACCTGGAGGTCTGTACCCCCCACGCCTGAGGTTCCCCACCCTATTATTCCAGAACTCACTTGAAGAATTTTCGTTTCTGAGCCCGATGTCGCTGTCTGTCTGGCAATCTGGCTGACTGCAACTGAAACAGGAAAAAGTAGGCCATAGTTGCACAGGAAATAAATACTGCTTTATAGCTCCTTTACAGTTCCTCCTATTTCATCGCCCCCTTGAATCTCTACTCAGAGAAAGGAGTCTTTTGGGGAAGTCAGGATCTTGCATACTGTTTTGTGATATTTTGGTTGGTTTAACAAAGTTCTGCCTTGGGTAAAACTACCTAATTTGGCTTCTATATTTGCTCCTTTTACCTAGCATGGAAGATTGGCAGGCAGGAGGAAAAGATGTTGAAGCTTTTGCAACTGCTGGGCGATTCTCCCCTGCAAAGGCTCTCAAAAGCTGTCCAAGTGCCAGCCAGAAGTATGCCTGGTTGAATACTATTGCTTTATGAACGTGACATTGAGAATCCTATCATCATCTGAAGTATTATTCATATTGTTTTATTTTGTTTATACCTGCCTTCCCCCCCCCCAAAGGGAGTAAATATTTGTTCAACTGAGTGCTAAAAACAGTTTGGGGGGGGGCAGCAGGACAAGAGGAAGTGTGGATAAACTCTTAGTAAGGGCCAGTGGCGTAGCGTGGGTTGTCAGCACCCGGGGCAAGGCAAGTAATTTGCGCCCCCTAACCCGTGGATTTGCGCCCCCTAACCCTAACCCCCAGATGTTGCGCCCGGTGCGGCCGGCCCCCCCTGCACCCCCCACGCTACGCCACTGGTAAGGGCTAAACCATGGGTAGGCAAACTAAGGCCTGGGGTCTGGATCCGGCCCAATCGCCTTCTAAATCCAGCCCGTAGACAGTCCGGGAATCAGCGTGTTTTTACATGAGTAGAATGTGCCCTTTTATTTAAAATGCATCTCTGGGTTATTTGTGGGGCACAGGAATTGGTTCATTCCCCCCCCCCCAAAAAAATATATAGTCCGGCCCCCCACAAGGTCTGAGGGGCAGTGGACCGGCCCCCTGCTGAAAACGTTTGCTGACTCCTGGGCTAAACCCTTAGGATGCTGTTTTTCTACAAAGATGTACTCCCACCTTTTATGCAGGTAAGACAGATAACAAGGTTTCCCCTCACCTGCTGCATGGCTAGCATTTGTTTTTGGGAGAAAAAATCCATGGAGGCACTCTCACATACTGTGTCACTGAATTTGGTACCTAGAAAGAAAAGATAAGTGAGAGAAGGAGATATTTTATTTCAATGATTTGGATCTCACTCAAACATACTAGCACCTAAGTGGTGTTTATTATCTGGGAACAAACTAGATGTGATGCAGAAGTTCCACATTCAGGATCACTAGTGGCTTTAAAGGCAATTCAACAACAGCAGTAGGGTGCCAAAATCTGATCAACATTTCCCCTATGCAGTGGTTTTCCCATTAATAACTGGGGGGCCAATTTACAGGTGGAGACATAACAGGTTCTCAGACAATACCTGCATATTTTTTCCTCTTGGGGAAAACAATAGCTTCAGAGATGGGACTTTAATCAAGAAAACAGCTCTGAAGAAGAAGAATCAGAGGGCATGAGAAGGAGCCAGCATCTTTTCCCAGCACTATGCTCCTGATCTGAATCAGGGCCAGTGTTGTTGTTACATTAGGAACAAATTGCAGGAGGTCCTGATCACAGATCTCCTGTGTCAACACATTTAACTGTGCCCTCTGCAGGGCGAAAAGAGAATGGGGGAATTAACAGCATGGTTAAAAGAAAAGGAATCTGTTCCAAACATTGACACAGGAGGGAACTGTTCAACCATTTCAATCATTGAAAACAAGCACCAAATAGTTACATATCAAAGGGGAAAGATGAGTCATTTTGCATTTAAAAAGCAAGATAAATTAAGACTGCAATTCTATGCATGTTTACTTGAAAGTGAACTCCATAAAGTAGGGGTTACCTCTGAGTAAACATGCATAGACTTATGGTTGCATATAATTGAAAATTAATATTTTCTAATGTTCATTCTATACTGAAAGTTTTTAAAAAAATTACAGCTGAATGAAGATTTTAGCTTATTTTAACTTTGGATTTTGAAATTTGTTAAAAATGCCTCATGTTATGTTTTGGCTCATCTGTTTGCTCATATTTTTATAATAGACAATTTATTGCATTCCTAATATTAAAGTAAGATTATGGAACTGCAGAATAATTACTAGATCCTGATATCATTTTTGCTTCAATTTATTAGGCTTTCTAAATCGAAACGTTGTAGACAAAATAGCTAATTTTGATTACTGTTAAGTCCTCCTTAAAACTCCCCAGATAAAATTATATATATATACCACAACTAAATATTCTGGAGCTTGCTTGGAAAAAATAAAGGTATTGTGTCCCTTAAAAGAAACCACCCCCAAAAAACCACAATGAAATGCAGCAGGGAGCTCAAAATTCTAGCCCAGGGGAACAAAATGTGGTGCTCTCCAGGTGTTTGTTTTTTTTAACTCCGCTTTGTCCCGGATCTTGGAGAAGTCAATCGGAAATTGCTCACTCAGCGCTAAAGAGCAGCTACCCAACTCCCGAAAACCAGTGGGAAAACCTTGAATTGCAAATATGTTTTTCTGCTATGCTCTCATGTGCCATGGCTCAAATGAAACAATTACTCTTGCCTTATTGGCTGAAATATTTTGTTCTTTCAGTTGAGAGAAGAAGTGTTTCAGATAATGAACATTGATTTGTTTGGGGAAGAAAAGCGCATGCATTTAGAAGCTCAAGTTCATCACATTTTAGAAGTTTCTGTGTGTTGGTTTAGTTTCTTTGGCATTGGATGAGCAGGTGTTATTGAGTTCAAAAGTGTATGTCATGTGGCAGGGTTCTAAGTGAGAGATATGGAGTCAGTCTTGTCTGAAAGCCATACTTGGAATATCTTACATGGAAGTTGGAACTTTAAATTTCATTTAAAAATTCAACATAAGCGCTAGTGGTAGATTAGCACTAGGATTGTGTAGGAATAAAGGAATGTTTATGTTGATTAAACCTACATTTTATATACTCTGGTTCGGGATGTTTCACTTATTTGTTAGCGTCTGCATCGTTCATATATATGGTTTGAGAAGCTTGAATTAAATGCCAGCAGGGGAACTCAGAATCCTAGGCCAGGGGTAGACAATGTGCTCCTCTCCATATGTGGCATTAAGGGGGCATTGTGTAAGTTTCTAGGTGTCAGTTTTCTGTACCAAGCTAAGAGTACATCCTGTAGTCAGAATAAGTGCAGGAGGAATCTTTGGTGTGGGTTCAGAACAAGGACATAGCAGGTTTGAGAGAACATTCTCTGCTTCAGAAGACTCTTAAGAGAGTTAATAGGTTAGATTTTAAGGTATAGAGGTTATTTTAATGTCTTCAGGGTGTTTTTGCCTTTTAAAGAGTAACCCATTTAGTTAGTAGTTATAATAAGAGAGATTAATAGTCATTAGAAATGAGGTAAGAAGGCATACGGGACACGGGTGGCGCTGTGGGTTAAACCACAGAGCCTAGGACTTGCCGATCAGAAGGTTGGCGGTTCGAATCCCCGCGATGGGGTGAGCTCCCGTTGCTCAGTCCCTGCTCCTGCCCACCTAGCAGTTCGAAAGCACGTCAAAGTGCAAGTAGATAAATAGGTACCACTCCGGCGGGAAGGTAAACGGCATTTCTGTGCGCTGCTCTGGTTCGCCAGAAGTGGCTTAGTCATGCTGGCCACATGACCCGGAAGCTGGACGCCGGCTCCCTCAGCCAATAAAGCGAGATGAGCGCCACAACCCCAGAGTTGGTCACGACTGGACCTAATGGTCAGGGGTCCCTTTACCTTTAAGAAGGCATACAAGTGGAGTTCAGCACCATTCCTTGAATCTGCTCCTTCACCAGTGGAGACTCCCTTACTTTGCTTCCGAGTTTGTTAAGTCCATGAGCTTTTGCTGTCAAAGGGTGTGAATGATTACAGTACTTGTTTGTTTTCTGCTAAGCAAAATGAAAACCCATATTGGATATCTGTCTCTCTCTGTGTGGGTTATCAGTGGTGTTCCAACTAAAACAGACGTCTGCTGAAGCCTCAATGTATGGGGAAGGATTGCTGGGAACTCAGCGACGGTTCCCCCTTAGGCCCAGAGTTGGTAGCAACTTTAATTTTCATCCCTAGCACTTCCCCTCTCCACAGATGTACAGAAAATAATGGATGGCATTATATAAGGAGGCAACGGTACTCTGCAATAGCACACTTTCCTGGTGAGGTTAAAAACTGCAGCCCTACCACCTCAAAATATCACCCACCACCACTGTCTTTTTGTTTGTACTCTGAGAAGTTTGGGCACTATATAAATGCATCCCCATCACCAGCATTCAAATTTAATACTGCCTTAGGGGTGCTGGGCTTAAGGACATATCACGTTAAAAGAAAAACATAAAGCTGGAGAGGAGAGGAAGGGTTAAAAATAAGGAGAATCACTATCATAGAACAAGGAGAGTTGAAGGAATTCAATTTTGCCAGCACACACAGTTTGCAACAAAGAAAAATGCTTTGCATTTGCTAGTATGAATGAATTAATTTGTGGGAGATAGTGAAGGAAGGGACGGTTTAGCTCTGTCACAATATAGATTGCAATATAGATTGCCTGAGCAGCTTTGGCTTTAGATTCCAATAAAGATTGCTTGAGCAGGTTTGGCTTGTGACACTGGTCAAGTAAAGAATAAGAGAAGCCACGTAGGCCCAAAAGACAGGGAAATGGGTGAGGAACTTGCTTAACGTAATTATCCTCCTAAGGAAGGTGTATCTATAGGTTGGCAATTGGTGATTGGTGGAAGGAAGGTGTACCTATAGGTTGGCAATTGGTGATTGGTGGAAGGAAGGTGTACCTATAGGTTGGCAATTGGTGATTGGTGGAGAAATGTATACCTACAGTATAAGAATGCCTGCCAAATGCCATGTATTTACAGCCAGTTTACAGGAGCTATCCTGCTGGTTGTCTCTGTGTACAGATTATCTCTGTGCACAGATTTCAATAAACTCTTTTTCTCCAAAGAAGATTTTGCTTTCCTGGTACTTTTGTTCCCTCCAAGGTCCGGGGATGGCGAGGCTGATGGATCCCTAGGTAAATAAGGCTTCATTTCTTTGGGGGCTCGTCCGGGATAAGCCTCCCCCCCAAATACGGACCGGAGGGCCAGGCTCAACCAAGGTGAACAGCTCAGCAGCGTTTTGCAGGCTCCCGTGCGCACCCCACCTGTTTCGTGGGGGGGAGCCAGCCACACTGTTCTGGAGTGGAGACATCTAGTTGAGGGAGAACAAGAGGATGGCGCCGAGGGGACAGGTCCGCAGCGGAAGCAAGGTAAGCCCAAGGGAAAGGGCGAGGCCTGATCAGCCTCACCTGGCCGTGGCAATAAAGGTGCCGCCAGGAAAAGGGAACTGGCCGTGGTAGAAGTGTGCCAGTAAGGTTAAATAAAAGGGAAACAGAGGAGAAATTATATTGCTGTGATTTGTATGTTGTATGTTGCATGTCAGATACTCCGGTGATTGAATTGTCAAGTGTGGGCCGGGGTATTAGTGCCCCTTGGCTGGGCGATTGCAGGGTTGTGCATTAGAGTGCCACCAGCAAAAGTTTGGAACAGAAGAGGGAGGGATATATATATATTGTGATTTTTGGTGTATTCTGTGTGGTGTGTGTACCGGATACTCCAGTGTTTGTCTTGATGTGTGAAGGTCGGGGCTTAGCGTTCCCCTTGGGCGATTGCAGGGTTGTGCATTTTCTGGCAGGTCTGTTGTGTGTGAAGTGTGAGAGAATTTTTACTGTGAATAGGAGCGGGGTATCTGGAAGAAATGGGTTCTGGCCAAAGTAAAAGCACCCCTTTGGAAGGCTTTTGGGGATTCAAGCTGATGAGGGGAGGATGAGGACATTGTGTGAATTAGATTGGCCCACCCAAAAGAATAAATTGGCCGTCCACCAGGACCCTTGATTTGCAACTCATTAATCTATTAGATCAGAACATTTTGAATGTCCATTCTGATCAAATCCCCTACATTTCCACATGGAAGACCAATGTGGAACAGAACCCCCCCCCCTGGCTGAAGTCATGCTGCCAAAAAGTCTCAGGCAGCCGTATCTGCTCAGTCAGGAAGACAGGAGGACAACCCCCCAGTCCTCCAGGATTTAGAGAGGGAAGAAGATAAAGTTTTAATGCCCCCACTGCCTTATGCCCCGGCAACAGCCCTGGCACCACCCCCGCCACAGGGAGCAGATGGCCCAGCCCCAATCCTGTGGACAATGCATTGTTAAACCTGGGCGAAGATGGAGAAAGGGAGGAAAGAGAAGAGGATGATGAGGATGAGGCATTTGTAGGAAGATTGATTAAGTTGACAAGTGATGGAAAGATATGAACAGAGGAACAGGCAGAACGTTTGAGAAAGTATGTGGAACCTTATGCAGAAGAAGTGGACGTCAGTCCCCATTTGTTAAAAGCAGCAGGATGCATAGGGGAACAGAGAAGAATGTGGCAGAAAGAGTGGGGAAGGCAGTGAAAAGAGTGACCCTCCATAGGGCACATGAAGCACAGGAAAAGGGCGCGGCCAGAGTGATGCCTCTCCATAGAGTATATGACCCTCCGGCCCCCGCGGGACCTGATGGGGTGGTGCCCAATAGAACTTATACAGTTCAACATGTCCCCTTCTCTAGTGCAGATGTTTGTAATTGGAAGAACCAAAACCCTTCATTTGAAGAAAACCCTGCCAAAATCATTAAGCTGTTTGAGGGAATTTTTTTAAACATACAACCCCACTTTTTATGATGTGCAATATTTGATGGATGCCCTGCTAGCTACAGAGGAGGATAGGCGAATTCATGCTGAAGCCCGAGCACACATGAGAGTGCAAGGGACAGAGGAGGCCCCTGGAGCCTACTTAAAGAGGCTGAAGGAAGCCTACCGCCAGTATACCCCTGTGGACCCAGATGAGGCTGCCAACACCCCAATTCTCAAAGTGGCCTTTGTAGCCCAGGCAGCGCCCGATAAAATTTTAAAAAAAATTTTGAAGGTTTTTATGGGCCACACCCTTGAATGGATGCTGGAACTAGCCCAGACCACTTATAATCAGAGGGAGGAAGAGGCCCAGAAAAAAAAAAAAGGAGAAGTACCAGGCAGAGAAGTTGATGGCCCTGAAGACGGGAGGTCCACCGTTGGGAGAAACCGCCCGGGGAGGAGGGCGAGGCCGCTTAGGAAAGAGTCAGCGTGCCATCTGCCGAACGGCACGTATTTCCTCTCCTAGGCTAAAATGAGGAAATGTCAGATGCTACTACTACATCCGCGTTAGAAATTCCAAGTCACCACAGCCCTCAACCCAGCTGCCCTATTACCGGTAGGAGAAGGTGAGGAGCCCACGCATGACTGCATTGAAGTAATGGATGAGGTGTACTCTAGCAGACCTGACCTTAAAGATGAAGCAGACCCCCAGTGGCCGTCACGGTTTGTGGATGGAAGCAGCTTTGTTGAGGCTGGACACCGGAAGGCAGGTTACGCAGTGGTAGCCCTGGAAGACCAGGTGATCGAGGCAAAGCCACTCCCACCTGGAACATCAGCACAATTGGCAGAAATAACAGCGCTCACCAGAGCCCTAAACCTGGCAAAGGGGCAGAAGCTGACAATGGACCAGCCTTTGTTCACTCAGTGTTGCAGGAGTTGGCTAAGGCACTATAACTGAAAGTTGCATACAGCATACAGACCCTAGAATCAGCCATCCAAGCTGACACAGGAAACTGGGTCTAATTGGGTGACAATGTTACCCCTGGCATTACTCAGGGTCCATAGTCTCCCATTAAGGTGTTTGGGAGACCAGTCCCATATGTTAGAATGTTAACTCCATATGCTAGCCAAGATATGCAATTGAATAATTAAGTCCAGATATTCTTCCGAGTTTTCTGTCTCAACAGGTGGACCCAGGCTCGCAACCCCTGTGTGTTGGCTGCATCAGTTCGAGCCAGGTGATGAAGTGTGGGTAAAAGATTGGGCACGGACGCCGCTACAACCGTGCTGGAAGGGACCTTATACCGTCCTGCTCTCCACACCCACGGCCGTGAAAGTTGCCGGCATTACCCCTTGGGTCCACCATACTCAGTGAAGAAAGCCATTTCAGACTGGACAGTTACACC
This sequence comes from Podarcis muralis, assembly GCF_964188315.1. Classification (NCBI taxonomy): domain Eukaryota; kingdom Metazoa; phylum Chordata; class Lepidosauria; order Squamata; family Lacertidae; genus Podarcis; species Podarcis muralis. Next base: position 833,528 of record NC_135671.1, read on the forward strand.
AGATCCAGAGAACTCCCTTCGGCTGACTATCTCCAGATGCCTGGCAGACGACCGCTCTGCTGATATCACACCGGAAGCTGATATCTCAACGCACAGCTGAAGAATTGGATGGGAGGGGCGCCCGCGGGCAGCGTCCCCTACGTGAAAACCCGTGCCGGGACTAATCCAGGAAGTCCACCAGGTTCTACTTTCATAAGGACTTTCTCTTTTCTTTTTTTTTCTGTTATATTCTGTATTGATTTGCTCTATGTCCCACAGCCCTGACCCCACCGAGCCATACCGCCCTTACTGGCCTGCTGACCTCTGCTATGACTGGTTCGTCTTGCCGGTGGTAAGAGATGGCGTGCTCATTGGCTATTGGAAACAGGGGTTTGATGAGGTTACCATATTGAAACATCCCGCTTCCCCGTTGTGGCTCCTCTTCCACACCACTATCCAGCACGCGTGGGTAGTGCTCCTACGGGAAGTTGCAGAGACGGTCGAATTCTATCAAGTTCTGGACTGCTCTTGCTGTTGGGGGGAAGTAACCAACTGTCATTCGGGGGGTAGAGCACTGTACCAACCTCATTTGATAGACCAGGTCCTACTCTTAATCCAGGCAATAGATGGGACAGAACCTATCTTAATGCAAGTATTACAGGAGTGGGAGCCTTAACCAGGTGTGCATTGAAATTGCTGAACAAGTGCCAGTAAATTCTGCAGCACCACCTCTGACAATCATGGTGGCTCGAGCCTCCCAAAATAAGAATTGCCACCCCAGGATTTCAGCCTCCATATGCCCTGGTCAGTAGGGAGGCAGCACGAGAGTTCAATCCACCCAACAGGGTTAGTAGAAAAGTTGACCCACATAGTGGGAGCATCAGCTCACCGGTGGGCTCTCATCCTTGAGGCTCAACAGATAATCGGGCACAAATATCAGTGGGCTCTTCAACAATGAGCACACCCCCTGAATATTGCTGGGAGGAACCATGGAGTGATTGGGGTTGGTGGATGGGAGTTATTTCAACTGCCCTTGCCACATGGATGTGTCTCTTTTTCTGCTGGCATGAGCGTCATAGGCTCTGCGGGAGACGACGGCCCGATCCTTCTATCCCCTTGATGATCCTCCTAGTGTTCCTCGTTCTCCTAGTTGCAGGAGACAAGGAAGGTGCTGCACCTGGTGAACATGGTCAGATGGAGACTAGGTTATTGAGTAAAATATCAGCATTTCGGCCACAATTGACCACATGGAAACAATGATAGCTGAAAACCCGCTAAAAATTACAGAAGGTGATCCATGATCCATGGAATTGGTTATATTATTGGCTCCCCGATGGTGGTTGAATCAGGCATATTATGGTATTGACAGTACACTTATAATCCTTTTGCTTTTCTGCTTCTGTATTCCCTGCTTGGTGCAATGCTTGCAAAATATGGTGCACAAAACAATGTCGCGCATGATGGGTCCCCGAGTGATAGCTTTGAGGCGTGAATACCAGCCTATTGCCTTGGACGAGCCAGAAGGCTGTCCAAAAGAAGAGGAGGGAATGAAGGAAGGGACGGTTTAGCTCTGTCGCAATATAGATTGCAATATAGATTGCCTGAGCAGCTTTGGCTTTAGATTCCAATAAAGATTGCTTGAGCAGGTTTGGCTTGTGACACTGGTCAAGTAAAGAATAAGAGAAGCCACGTAGGCCCAAAAGACAGGGAAATGGGTGAGGAACTTGCTTAACGTAATTATCCTCCTAAGGAAGGTGTATCTATAGGTTGGCAATTGGTGATTGGTGGAAGGAAGGTGTACCTATAGGTTGGCAATTGGTGATTGGTGGAAGGAAGGTGTACCTATAGGTTGGCAATTGGTGATTGGTGGAGAAATGTATACCTACAGTATAAGAATGCCTGCCAAATGCCATGTATTTACAGCCAGTTTACAGGAGCTATCCTGCTGGTTGTCTCTGTGTACAGATTATCTCTGTGCACAGATTTCAATAAACTCTTTTTCTCCAAAGAAGATTTTGCTTTCCTGGTACTTTTGTTCCCTCCAAGGTCCGGGGATGGCGAGGCTGATGGATCCCTAGGTAAATAAGGCTTCAATAGTAACATTTTAAACTCATTGATTCTGTCCTAATTGCACTCACAAGGTTGCTGGATTCTTCCATCGGGACAGTCACTGCAGCTCTTGCACATAAAGTCAAGACTGCGGCTACTTTGATATTGATCGCTGCCACAACCGCAAACTGTGTCGTTCTCACTGGTGCATTTGGAGACTTCTATTTGTCCAAAGGCTAAGAGGAAAGAGAGGAAGAGTTGGTTAATTCTATATGGGCCATTAATGCTCGAGAAACAAGTAACCTACAGTCGATCCACATATGCAACATTCCAGATGCAGGGGCCTTTTTGCTTACTCCTGTCCAAAACACAGGCATGAACACACACAGAGAAAAGACTTACTTCGACGGCACTGAAGGCATCCGAGACACCTTTCAGAGAAATGATCTTCAGGCATGAAGGAACCCTCAGGGCATACTGAGCACTTAGATGTCTCCTCCGCGTTTAAACAGTGTTGTGCAATGTACGTTCCTGCAAAAGAATTATCCAAGAGGAAGTAGGAAAAAGACAATAAATGCAAGACTGAGCATAGAATGAAAGTTTCCGTACAGTCAAACCTCGGTTGTCGATTGTAATCTGTTCCGGAAGACAGTTCGACTTCCAAAACATTCAACAACCCAAGGGAAAGCATGGACGAAGCCTAATTATATATGGAATTTTATATTTATCTAGTCTTTAGGTAAGATCTATTTACTTTTCTGCTGAGATAGGATAAAAGGGCACATATGTTGCAAGAAAAAAAAGACTATCCCACCGGCTGCAAGAACTCATTCATTACAAGTGTATCCCATATTGTCATATACAGTCGTACCTTGGTTTTCAAACAGCTTAGTTCTTGAAGGTTTTGGCTCTCGAACACCGCAGTGAGTGTTCTGGTTTGCAAACTATTTTTGGAAGCCAAACGTCCGATGCCGCTTCCGCGGCTTCTGATTGGCTGCAGGAAGCCGCGCTTTGGTTTCCGAAGATTTTGAAATTCAAACGGACTTCCGGAACGGATTCCATTTGACTTCCGAGGTACGACTGTACTCCAGAGGAGTACGTTTTCCCCAAACTGGATTATTTACGTTTCTAAGAATCAGGGGGTACACGGAAACAGGAAATCACAACCAACAGTTATTACTCTGTTTTACATTCTGTCATACCTCTGGGGCATTTAAGGCAGCAGTGGGTTTCGTCCGGGTGACGATAGTATCCTTCTGAGCATTCCAGCTCCCTCTTTTGTATCCCACTGGAGTGGATGAGGGCATCCTTATCCACAACTGATGCAGGGATAGGTTTAGCACCAGGGATGAGGGGTTCCCCTGTGTCTGTCTGAATGAGGCTCAAGTTGATCTGCAAAGGGGAAAAAAACAAAACCCAGCATACAGAGGCAAACTACTTTTCATCAAGAATGGCTCAGTTTCGGGAATCCACCACACAAGCCAGAAGGCGAACATTTACAGAGCCTTTCTGTTCGCACAAAAAATACTGACTTAGCCAGTGCTTTTTTCTGGGTGTACGCAGGGGTACGCACACCCCTAAACATTTTGTGAATCTTTGTACTTTTGTTCATTTGCTGTATTTATTTATTTTCCCCGATTTGAACTATAAAATTGTGATTTTCTTGAGTCAAAATGAGAATACCTCTAAACATTTTTTAAAGGAAAAAAGCACTGGACTTAGCTCTTTTCTCTCAGCCTCGATGACCCGTTTCCTTCGGGTTTCTCACTTACCATCGCCACTAAAACTGGGAGCAGCTCCAACAGAGCCATAGCTTTTGGCCAACTTGTCCCTTACACCTCCAGGCTCTGTCACCTCTCACAGGACCTCCCCAGGCAAAGAGAGTGAAATTTGCTTGTCTGGTAAACTAAGTTCTTTATAACACAGGAAGCCAAAAAAAAAAAAAAAAAAAGATGGAAAGGGTGGAGACTTGACTTCCCACCCACAGGACACAGTTAGCCTTTTCCCACCTCCACAGTGCCTTGAAAGGATTTTGCTTCATCATATGAAGAAGGCAGTGAACCCAGAAACTCCACAAGTGGACATGGGCAAAGGCAGGATTTATACTGGGTGGGGGGCAGGTAGCTGGATTTATGGGCGGGCAGGAGGCCCACCTATCAACATCCTCTGTGTGGCTCCGTCTAGCAGATTTGGAATGAAATATCTCAACAACACTTGTTTTAAATTACAGTGGAACCTCAGTTTTCAAGTGTCTCAGAAGCCAAAGGTTTTGGTTTTCAAGTGCCAAAAACCTGGAAGTACGGTAATTGCTTCCATTTTCGAACGCGCCTTGGAAGTCGAACGGCTTCTTCTGCGTGTTTTTTTATTTTCTCAATGGATTTTGTCGACCACCCATTGCACCTCAGTTTTCAAACATTTCAACAGCTGAACGGTCTTCTGGAACGGATTACGTTCGAAAATCAAGGTTCCACTGTTTCTTTTCACCCCCAAGTGCTCAGAAAAATCTCTCAAAATTTTTCTACAATTTCTACTTTTAGTTACGTATTTTTTATTTATTTTCTTGATTTAGTGGGGGCAACTGCCCCCTCCTTGGCCACAACCGTGTTAGGAGAGTACATTGAAAAATTGTATGGCTACTTTCTGCATTGATCTGCACACATGGGATACTGACAAATTTTACTTCTGACTCTCCCCACCTCCTCCATAAATTTAGCATGTCGTTCTTAAGTTCTGTTCTTCCTGGCTCTCTTTCCATATCTACTTCATGACATAGTCCTAGTAGACCACCAAATGTGCCCGGCTTGGCAAGTGTAGGAATTGTGAAAGCTACTTTTGTCTAGCAAAAGTCCAAAAAGATGCAACTTGTGTATTACACATTTTTGTGTTTTTATATTGTCAACCGCCTCGTGATCCTCAGGCAAAAGGCGGTATATAAATTATAGTAGTGCCCAGCGATGGTGAAGGAAGGTGAGGACAGGTGACCTCACCTAGGCCCGAAGTCACCACCCACCAAAGGAGGCTCAAAGCTTCTCAGAGCTTTTCAAAATCATTTTTCTCAGCAGCTAAAAGGCATTAGCTAAGCATCAGAAACATTCCGCTTGCTGTAACTAAAAAGATTGCAACAAAGGTAGGGAACACAGTCCATTGTCTTCTCAGGCATTTCTGATGCCTTCTGGCCTTGCTAAAGAACCACATTGCAACTTACTTTCTGTCCGGGAACCATGCCAGAACAAGAGATTGAAACATATCTGAACACTCTGAAACCCCTTTCCTGGGAAGGGTGCCAAGAGTCCCAAGACAGCTTTCTGTACATGCTCAGAGGACTCCTGAGGGAGGAGAAAGGAGGAGGGAACTGGAAAGGGGTATATATGCTTGTGCACATGATTGTGAATTTCGTGCATGCTTTTTGTGACTTATCACACTTGCTCCTTCTACCAGTTCATAAAGGTAAAGGTACCCCTGCCCTTACGGGCCAGTCTTGCCAGACTCTAGGGTTGTGCGCCCATCTCACTCTATAGGCCGAGGGCCAGCGCTGTCCGCAGACACTTCCGGGTCACGTGGCCAGCGTGACAAAGCTGCATCTGGCGAGCCAGCGCAGCACACGGAACACCGTTTACCTTCCCGCTAGTAAACGGTCCCTATTTATCTACTTGCACCCGAGGGTGCTTTCGAACTGCTAGGTTGGCAGGCGCTGGGACCGAGCAACGGGAGCGCACCCCGCCACGGGGATTCAAACTGCCGATCGGCAAGTCCTAGGCACTGAGGCTTTAACCCACAGCGCCACCCGCGTCTACCAGTTCATGGATGGTAGAAATAAAAGCCTTTTCTCTGAAACTATTCCTTGAGTGTCTGTTGACTCCGACTTCCCTTTCCCAGGCGCAATATTTTTCCCACCCGAGGGCAAAGCCTCATAAGGCTACAATGGAAAGAGGAGATACTGACAAAAGCGAATTGGCAGATGAAACTGTAAGAGTATGCAGAGATGGCAAGACTGACAGGGAAAATCAGAAATCAGGAAGATCAAAACTTCAATAGGGAATGAGACAAAATACAGACTGTACTTAAAAGATCACTGTGATCACGTGAGCTCTTTGGCAGGCTTTTAGTAACTCTTGCAATGTCACAAAGGCTTTGGATACTTTGGAGGACCATAATGTGGAGGAACGATAATATGCATTTGATTTAGATATACAAAGGACCCACAGAGGGTAGGAGGGAAATCATAAGATTCGGAAGAATCTCATTTGATTTTAAAATTCAAATGTGGTAAATGTGAGATTTATTTTGTAAAACCAATAAAAATTATTTTAAAAGAAAAAGGGGGAAAGTAATTATAGTAGTAGTAACAACAACAATAAAAGCATAGACTATGATCAACATCAAAAAAATGAAGATCCTGGCCACTGGTCCCATCACCTCCTGGCAAATAGAAGGGGAAGAAATGGAGGCAGTGAGAGATTTTACTTTCTTGGGCTCCATGATCACTGCAGATGGTGACAGCAGTCACGAAATTAAAAGACGCCTGCTTCTGGGGAGAAAAGCAATGACAAACCTAGACAGCATCTTAAAAAGCAGAGACATCACCTTGCCAACAAAGGTCTGTATAGTCAAAGCCATGGTTTTCCCAGTAGTGATGTATGGAAGTGAGAGCTGGACCTGGAAAAGACCCTGATGTTGGGAAAGATGGAGGGCGCAAGGAGAAGGGGACGACAGAGATAGTGGGACAGTGTTCTCAAAGCTACAAACATGAGCCTGACAAACTGCGGGAGGCAGTGGAAGACAGGAGGGCCTGGCATGCTCTGGTCCAGGGGGTCACGAAGAGGCGGACACGACTAAAGGACTAAACAACAACAACAGAGTTGGAAGGGACCTGAGTATCATCTAGTCCAACCCCGTGAAATGCAGGAATATACAGCTGTCCCGTATGGGGATGGAACCTGCAACCAGGGCCAGATTTAGGTCTGATGAGGCTCTAAGCTACTGAAGGTAATGGGGCCCTTTGTATGTCCAGCTGTCCTTTGTCAACAACAAATTGTAGCTGTTTTTTGTGTTGAATATATTGCTATATGGTATATTTGGACAGTGTTCTCGAAGCTACCAGCATGAGGGAGGCAGTGGAAGACAGGAGTGCCTGGCATGCTCTGGTCCAGGGGGTCACGAAGAGGCGGACACAACTAAACGACTCAACAACAACACATTTTTGTCCATGCCGGGTCGCTCAACCATTGCTGCTGTGTCCTTTTTTTTTAGCAGATCAAGATGATCTGGTGATAGCAAAAACTGAAAGAGTTTTTTGGGAGGGCAATTATTTGATTATTGATGTAAACCCTCAAAATGTATTTTCTATAGTTAAGTTTTTACCTCTGTCTTCAGTGCGTTTTATTTTGTTTTATTGCTATGGCTAGTGGCTGATGCAAATAAAGATTCTTCTGAAGTATAGAGCAGCCTATCTCGACCTTAGAGCCCAAGTCGCTGTTGGACTACAACCCCCATCATCCCTGACAGCCGGCCCTTCCTGCTAGGGATGATGGGAGTTGTAGTCCAACAACGTACTGGGACCCCCCCCAAAGTACAGGAGTGCCTGGCGTGCTCTGGTCCAGGGGGTCACGAAGAGTTGGACACCACTAAACGACAACAACATGCTAGCACGGGGAAGCTTGGAAAACTAGTCTCCGCTTTCTCACGGAAGGAAACGCCTCGCTTCTTCTCTGCTTGTTTGGTGGGGGAAGTGGATCCCAATTGCGTTGCACTATTTGAATTTCTGCCTTGCTTTCCTAGGGCATCTCCCTCCTGGGGGGAACCAGGAAGTGGCGCTTCCGCCTCTGAGCTCCGGGGACGCGCGAGTCTGGCGGCGCGCTCGGCTCTCTCCTCCTCTTCCGGAGAGAACTTTTGCGCGCCTTGGAGCCATGGATGCGCCGGGCTCGGGTGCCGGAGAAGCGGGCCGGGGGCTGCCCGGAGCCTCCCTCCCGGCCCTGGAGCAGCAGTGGCTGCAGGCGCTGCGCGGAATCAGCGGGAGCGACGCGGAAGAGGCGGGCGCAACGCTGCGCTGCCTGATGCGCGCCCTGGAGCGCGGGAGCCCAAAGGACCTCTTGCAATTGCAGGGCTACAGGTGAGGGAAGGGAGCCAGAGTTGGAAGGTGGGATAGGAATTTTGAGGTCTTCGATATATGGTCTTGGTTATATATATATGATATATATATATGTAATTAATATATATACATACATATGTGTGTGTGTGTGTGTGTTAGATATATATGGTTTTCTTGGGAGAAAAGCAATGACAAACCTAGACAGCATCTTAAAAAGCAGAGACATCACCTTGCCAACAAATGTCCGCATAGTTAAAGCCATGGTTTTCCCAGTAGTGATGTATGGAAGTGAGAGCTGGACCCTAAAGAAGGCTGATCGCCCAAGAATGGATGCTTTTGAATTCTGGTGCTGGAGGAGACTCTTGAGAGTCCCATGGACTGCAAGAAGATCAAACCAATCCATTCTGAAGGAAATCAGCCCTGAGTGCTCACTGGAAGGACAGATCCTGAAGCTGAGGCTCCAAGACTTTGGCCACCTCATGAGAAGAGAAGACTCCCTGGAAAAGACCCTGATTTTGGGAAAGATGGAGGGCACAAGGAGAAGGGGACGACAGAGGACGAGATGGTGGGACAGTGTTCTCAAAGCTACCAGCATGAGTTTGACCAAACTGCGGGAGGCAGTGGAAGACAGGAGGGCCTGGCGTGCTCTGGTCCAGGGGGTCACGAAGAGGCGAACACCACTAAACGACTAAACAACAACATGGGTTCCCTATTGGTAGGAGAGAATAACAGAGGCCAACCAGAGAATATTGAGAAGCAAAGCAGCTAGTAAGCTTGATCTTTATTGCTCTGTTGCAACAGGGTTCTCCCCTCACCTGCAGGAGAGAGGAGGAACTCTATATGGGCTATATGGGCTCTTGAATACCCCATAAGGGAAAAGGGCAATTTTTGTTGACAACAAAGGGACCGCCAGGTCATGTAGCTGAATCCCCTGCGATGCAGGAATCTCAAAAAGATCACAAATATCAGGTTGTTCACTTAGGCAGGAAGAGCCAGATGCACAAATATAAGATGGTAAAAGGTGTATTTCACATATGGTTAGCTAGCTTTGTGTCCTCTTGCGAAATTTTGAAATCAGTTTTCTGAAGGGTATTTTAGTAATTATTGCAATTGTTAATACGTTTCTGTTTAATTATTATATGTTGGTATTTCAAGAGTTAATTTTATTGTGTATTATTAAATTCTAATACATTATTGAATGTTACTTTATTTGTTTATTTTAAAGTTATGTTTTTATTATGATTTTGTATTTCATCAGATTATTCTAAGGTGTGTGGACTTTGTTGTATATTTTCTTGTTGTAAACTGCCTTGTGTATAGTAATATAGAAAGGCGGTATACATATTAAAGGTGAAATGAAAATGGAATGAGCGCAATGAGGCAGCTTAAAAAGTATTGAGACCTATTCTTTTGGCTGATTCCCCCCACCCCCAAGCTGAGCCAATTATTTTTTATGTACGGTATGTATTTTTTTATGGATGAATATTGACTCTTACGTCGAGACGTCTTGCGGAATTCTATGTGGAAAATCAAAATTTTGTTTCCTAAATCAATCATTATTTCCCTTCCAGCCTTATTTCTGTCTCTGACCTCCAGTCTCAACAGCGGATGCCTTGCTGCAGTCATCTAACCTGGAGCTCTGATGAATTCAGGGAATGGGTTCGCCAAGGTGAAGGCGTCTTGGCTAACCAGAGAAGGTTGCAACGGACACACTTGATACTCGTGGGCTACTTGACGGACGAAAGACTTGGGGAGAAAGAGAAGTTGGTGGATGGTAGTTTGTATGTGCGAGACAACACTGGCGAGCTGCCCTGCACGGTATGGCTTGAGGACTGCCTTCTCTTTTGCTTTCTAACACTGTTTCTAACAAACATAGATGCGGGTGGCGCTGGGGTCTAAGCCACTGAGCCTCTTGGGCTTGCCGATTGGAAGGTCGGCGGTTCGAATCCCCGCGACGGGGTGAGCTCCCGTTGCTCCGTCCCAGCTCCTGCCAACCTAGCAGCTCGAAAGCACACCAGTGCAAGTAGATAAATAGGTACTGCTGCGGCGGGAAGGTAAATAGCGTTTCCGTGCGCTTTGGTTTTTGTCACGGTGTCCCGTTGCGCTAGAAGCAGTTTAATCATGCTGGCTGCATGACCCAGAAAGCTGTCTGTGGACAAACGCCGGCTCCCTCGGCCTGAAAGTGAAATGAGCGCCGCAACCCCAGAGTCGCCTTCGGCTGGACTTAACCATCCAGGGGTCCTTTACCTATTCAAAGTACCAATTTCATAGAAAATGTCTTCCTAATAGAGTCTCTTTCTCTCTTCGGTTCAGCTCCTGCGTTTTAAGCTTGAGTGGCTAGGGTGTCTGTTGCTGTTTCCCAGCTGGATATACATCCCCAAAACAGGCAAGAGCACAGCTGGATATTTGGAGATCATGCAGGACCCAATCCAAGTGATGCCCAGTCCAGAGAAAACTCTTGATATCCTCCCTGTTTTCTACCCGAGACAAGCTGCACAGCTGCTCAATGCCAGGTAAAGGTTCAGTCTTGCCTGCCAAATACTTCCAGCAGCCATGATTGTTCAACCGGTTGTCGTCTTCCACCAAGGGAGCAAGCTGTCTGAGAAAATGAATACAGTCGTAACTTGGATCCCAAACGCCTTGGTACTCGGACGTTTTGGCTCCCGAATGCTGCAAACCCGGAAGTGACTGTTCCGGTTTGCGAACTCTTTTTGAAAGCCGAATGTCCGACGGGAGTTTCCTGCAGCCGATCAGAAGCCGCACTTTGGTTTCCGAATGTTTTGGAAGTCGAACAGACTTCCGGAATGGATTCCATTTGGCTTCCAAGGTATGACTGTACAGAAATACGATGTTCTGCAAGCTTCTGTTAGAGTGGTGAATGACTTGGCTTAAGTAAAGACAAGTCATTCAAGCTTGTAAAGTGAATTATTTTCCTGCCTTTGGCAGAACGTAACCTAGAGAAGGATGGTCTAGCCAGATTGGTTGCTGCTGTTGCAATTTTCTGTTTATATAGGTAGATCCACCTTGATATGCCAGTGTGGTGTAGTGGTTAAGAGCGGTGGACTCGTAATCTGGTGAACCAGGTTCGATTCCCCACTCCTCCACATGCAGCTGCTGGGTGACCTTGGGCCAGTCACACTTCTTTGAAGTCTCTCAGCCCCACTCACCTCACAGAGTGTTTGTTATGAGGGAGGAAGGGAAAGGAGATTGTTAGCTGCTTTGAGACTCCTTAGGGTAGTGATAAAGCGGGATATCAAATCCAAACTCCTCCTCCTCCCTTTTTTTTTTAGGCCTCAGTATAAGGAGATCGCAAAGCTGAATGTGGCAGGCGAACTGTGTAGGCTAAGCACTCTTCTCTACATCCACCAAAATACCTTCTTTTTCATCTTCCTGAAGTGCTTTAGTTCAGCTACGTGTATCCCAGTATTTGTGCAGGTAAGCTGTCCCAGAAAATTCACTGTTACATCTGTACTGTACTGTAGCTCAGCCAAGCTGAGTCAGAGCTATATTTATTTTCTACGTTTCAAAATATTGCCTCTACACTAAGAGTTCATATTGCGATATATTCATTATGTAGAAGGTCATGATGTAAAGTTACAGTCGTACCCTGGTTTTCGAACAGCTTAGTTTTCAAACGTTTTGGCTCCTGAACGTCGCAAACCCAGAAGTGGCTGTTCCAGTTTGCGAACTAATTTTGGAAGCCGAAGGTCCAACGGGGCTTCCACAGCTTCCAATTGGCTGCAGGAGCTTCTTGCAGCCAATCAGAAGCCGCACTTTGGTTTCCGAACGTTTTGGAAGTCGAACGGACTTCTGGAATGGATTCTATTTGACTTCCAAGGTACAACTGTAATAGGTAGCACAGTCCAGGGTTCAAATCTCCCATTGTTCTAGGTGCATTTTGCGACAGTGAAATTCATTAGTGCGAGCAGTTTCCAAGTACTGGGCGCCTAAGATTTCAGATTAAAGCTGTAGAGTAGAAGGAAAGAAGGACCTTTTTCTGCCTCCCCTCTTCCAGCTACGCTTTGAAGATTGCAGAAGAGGCCTTCTTAAGAATATTAAGGGGGTTGGCAGGGGAAGGACTAGACCATGTGAAAAATGAACATAATATTTTAGCTGCAGCTCATTCATTTTCAGCTTTGTATTCTTGTTATAAAACAGCACACCTAGACATTCCGTTGTTGCGCCCATAACCTCGGTCTAAGGTGCCATTTAGCTCCTGGCTTCCATATCTCAGTTTCCAACACTGGTGCAGTCATCTTAGAGGTGATGTGTAACTTCCATGACCCATAAATACCAGTTGAGATGCATTGCAGCTAGTTTTGAGGCTGGTGGATAAGGCTCTTGTTGGAAGAATATATTTCTTGAGAGTGTGCTGAATTCTGACTCACCTTCTGGTTTTTCTGTCCTAGAGATCTTCCCAGTTGGTTTGGCATCACGTGCTACAGCTTGGGCATCGGTATGTCCTCACTGCTCTTAAAACAGCTTGCCTTAAAGCTTCTGGATTGAGGGTATTCATCACCAGCTCCTCCTCACACCTTCTACCTTACTGTATGGAACGAGTGAAGGAGCAGTCTTTGGGCAGTACTTCAGAAGGAAGTCCAACTGTGTCTGTTTCCACCAAGGCCTGTGAGCAGCTTAGCAGCTCGTTGGAGTTGGAGGAGGAAGCAAAGACGGTGGTTTCACTCCGGAAGTCCCAAATTATCTCCTATGCAGTAAGCAAACAGTATCTCCTGCACAGAGAGAACCTCACCCTGAACTTGGTTCCTCTACCTTGGGATTCAAGAAGGTGTCTTTGGATTTCTCCAGAGCAGGGCACGTTGTTAGTAATGTTTCCTTTCTCTGTTCCTTTTCCAGGGCACTATCACCCAGGTGCTAAATGCCCAAGCTGGGCTCTATGAACTGGACAACAAGTTCACTCTGTGCCTTGCTTATCAGCAGATGTTGAATTATGGCCGTGGGCTCCGACCAGGAGCAGGCGTAGAGGTGAGACTGAGGTCCTAGAGTTGGCGCTTTAAGAAGAAGTAGGGTTGGGTGACATCACCTAGAGACATCACCTTGCCAACAAAGGTCCGTCTAGTTCAAGCTCTGGTTTTCCCAGTAGTGATGTATGGAAGTGAGAGCTGGACCATAAAGAAGGCTGATCGCCGAAGAATGGATGCTTTTGAATTCTGGTGCTGGAGGAGACTCTTGAGAGTCCCATGGACTGCAAGAAGATGCAACCTCTCCATTCTTAAGGAAATCAGCCCTGAGTGCTCACTGGAAGGACAGATCCTGAAGCTGAGGCTCCAATACTTTGACCACCTCATGAGAAGAGAAGACTCCCTGGAAAAGACCCTGATGTTGGGAAAGATGGAGGGCACAAGGAGAAGGGGGCGACAGAGGACAAGATGGTTGGACGGTGTTCTCGAAGCTACAAACATGAGTCTGACCAAACTGCGGGAGGCAGTGGAAGACAGGAGTGCCTGGTGTGCTCTGGTCCAGGGGGTCATGAAGAGTCGGACACGACTAAACGACTAAACAACAAGGGTTGGGTGATATCTGGTTTTCGACATCATAAATATATCGCAGCTAAATACTACGATATGCTGATATATCTCAATGTCTGCCTCTGGCATGTATCTCAGCTGCTGCTTACTCCCAACCTTAGAGAAGGAAAAAGCAGCTGAGGCACATCACCCAACCCTACTGCGCAAGTCCCCATGCTGCTCTAGCTCACATGAGCTGGGAGGGGACCAGGGCTTTGTTGAACTCAGCTGGGGGGTGGGAAGCTCCCCCCACCCCCAGCTCAGCAAGCCCCTATGCTGCTGGGGCTCACACGAGCCAAAGGGGCAGGGAGCAAGATTTTAAGCAATCTTGCTTAAATTGTATATAGGAAGTGCAGTGTGAGCGATGGAAGTCAATGAAATTTTATGATTATTTTCATATTGAGATATTTGTAGAATAAATTTGGAAGAAATTCTTCCAACTTTTCTTCTTCCACTTTTCTCTTTATTTTTTCTTATTTTTTCTTTTCTTCTCTTTTGTTCCTTTATTTGAAGTGTATATGTGTGTATGCATTTGCAGTGCTTTGCTTATATTTTGTAACAATTACGTTAAATAAAATTCATTTATAAAAAAACCAAAAACAAAGGGGCAGGGAGCTCCCTCAAAGGCGCTGACAGGCAGGCGGAGCCCACTAAAGTGCTTTCCGGAACATTCTCAGGCTCCGCCTGCCTGCGCTGTTGCTCTCTGCAGGCAATTTGAGCCTTCTCAAATTGTCTGAAACCGGTATCATGGGCTGAAAGCCATACCAGTTTCAGACAATTTATAGATCTATCGTCCAGTTCTAATGATGGAATCTGGCCTGGCCGTTGCCCATCCCTCAAATGCAGCACAGCCAAGGGCAAGAACAGCATCTGACCTGAGTTATGAGATTCTTGTTGGGAGTGAATATTATCTTGTCTCTCTTTGCCTAAGCTGTTTCCATGGTGCTTCTTAAACCTCAAAGGAGTACAGTGGTACCTTGGGTTATGTACTTAATTCATTCCGGAGGTCCGTTCTTAACCTGAAACTGTTCTTAACTTGAAGCACCACTTTAGCTAATGGGGCCTCCTGCTGCTGCCGTGCCGCCGGAGCATAATTTCTGTTCTCATCCTGAAGCAAAGTTCTTAACCCGAGGTAATATTTCTGGATTAGCGGAGTCTGTAACCTGAAGCGTCTGTAACCTGAAGCATCTAACTTGAAGCGTATGTAAACCGAGGTACCCCTGTAATGTTTGACTGGTGGGATATCGGGTGAAATCATTTGGTCTTTTTTATGGAATCTGCAGTACAGTGGTACCTCAGGTTACATATGCTTCAGGTTACATACACTTCAGGTTACAGACTCCGCTAACCCAGAAATAGTACCTCGGGTTAAGAACTTTGCTTCAGGATGAGAACAGAAATCGTGCTCTAGCAGTGCGGCAGCAGCAGGAGGCCCCATTAGCTAAAGTGGTGCTTCAGGTTAAGAACAGTTGCAGGTTAAGAACGGACCTCCGGAACGAATTAAGTACTTAACCCGAATTACCACTGTAGCTTTCAGAACTCACTGTTTCCTTTATGCTGATCTGTCTGCTTGTCTTACAGCTCCAAGACGTCCACCTTGTGCAGAAGCCCCTGGCTGCCTCGCCTTCCGTCCTCGGAGCTTGTCTGCGCAGCGTGGTTGTGCTGAAGAGCTTTTCGCCATGCAGCACGTTCTACCAGCCTGTAGCCTTATTTGGGAATTTTTATATTCAGCTGCTTTTGCGTTTCAATTTGAGCCTGCCACTCTATATCTGGCTGGTCAGCTTGCTAGAGACCTTTGAGCAGAGGTGAGTGAAGTGTCGGTGGGTTCCCACGAGGCAAGACGCAGCGATAACAGCAAGAACCTTATTGAACTACATAACTGGGAAACAGGGGCAAAGCAACTGCTTATATACATTCCTGAAAGCCTGGGCCACTCCCACTCCCAACGTGATTGGCTGTCTAAACATCCAACTGTTTAGGGAAGTTTTTAATGTCTGATGTTTTATTGTATTTTTAATATTTTGTTGGAAGCCACCCAGAGTGGCTGGGGAAACCCAGCCAGATGGGTGGGGTATAAATAAATAAATTGTTGTTGTTGTTGTTATACCCCCAAATTAAGACCAATCACTCAAGGCCCCGTTACCTTGAGACTCTGACCTTCCCACAACAAGGCAGGGCCTTTGTAGAGCTAAGATTCCAACAGATGCCCTCATCATATTTAGAGGGGAGATATTGGGGAATTTCCCCATATGGATAACAAATGTATATATGGATGCAATCAGGTAAAGGACATTACACACTATCTGCTCATTTGCACAGGAAGTGCCAGCTGTACTCCTAGCAGATACAGGTAGGTACAGTAGCTGTGTTGGTCTGACACAGTTGAAATAAAAATAATAAAAATAAAAAATTGTCCAGTAGCACCTTATAGAACAAACTTACCGTAGTTGGTCTATAAGGTGCTACTGGACAATTTTTTATTTTTTAAATTTTTATTCCTAGCAGATAAGCATCTATACATTACAAGGAAGCCAAATTTGCGCTGGCAGCCAAGAAGCTCTGTTCCAGCTATGCGAATGCTCTCCAATCTTAATTTTTAATGTTGTAAATTTATTTTACGTTGTAAACTGCTACGGCTTACGTTGTATACATTTTAGAGGAAAGTTTTCCTTTTATTCTCTGTTGGCCTTTGGCTATATACAATAAAATTGACTGACTTGGATCACTGATTACCATATTTTTTGCTCTATAAGACTCACTTTTTCCCTCCTAAAAAGTAAGGGGAAATGTGTGTGCGTCTTAGGGAGCGAATGCAGGCTGCGCAGCTATCCCAGAAGCCAGAACAGCAAGAGGGATTGCTGCTTTCACTGTGCAGCGATCCCTCTTGCTGTTCTGGCTTCTGAGATTCAGAATATTTTTTTTTCTTGTTTTCCTCCTCCAAAAACTAGGTGCGTCTTGTGGTCTGGTGCGTCTTATAGAGCGAAAAATATGGTATATTAAATGTCTTAAAAGCTTATAACAGATTAAAACTCTGACCCAACCCCTGGTCATTTCACGTACTGTAGAAGATGGCAGTTAAGAACATAGTAATGAAGAACTTGAGAACAAAGTGGGAGGGTAACGAAGGACTTCGATCACAGAAGGTATAAAATGTCCCATTGTGTGGGAATATCTTAGACTGACCTTTTCTTGCATGTGTACATTCACATCCCATATCCTTTCCCCTTACTGTTGTCTCGGCTTGTTCTGCGCTTCCTTCCTACTATCTCCACCTGCTGTTTGCATTTCCCCCTTCCTGGGGTTTCTATTTGAGGGTTGCTTGAACCTGGCAGGCGCTAATGCATCCATAATCCCTCCTAGGTTTTGTATCCTTCCACACCAGCAGTCCTTGCACTGCCTTAGCCACCAAGCCCAGGGGGCAGCAGAGAAGTTTATTGTTCCTATTTTGAATGTTCTGGTGCCGCTCGGAAAAGAAGAAAGAAACATCCATCAAGAGATTCTGGCGGAAGAGCACCACTGCCCCCTGCAGCAGGTAACTCTACTCCTGACTGTGCAGGGACGCGGGTGGCCCTGTGATCTAAACCACTGGGCCTCTCGGGCTTGCCAGTCGGAAGGTCGGTGGTTCGAATCCCCACAATGGAATGAGCATCACACCCCATAATCAAATTCTTCTGGACTTAACTGTCCATGGGTCCTTTACCTTTACCTTTAGCTCCATGAATGGAGGACTTGCTAGTAATGTTGAGAGGATGCCAACAATTTAGCAAACTGGACGTTTCCCATGTTTCTCAGCTATTCAATGGTCGCTGTTTTTCACCAAACCTATCAGAACCTTGGGTACATCTAGGGTGGTGCTGTGGTCTAAACCGATCGGAAGGCCGGCGGTTCGAATCCCCGCAATGGGAGGAGCTCCCGTTGCTCTGTCCCAGCTCCTGCCAACCTAGCAGTTCAAAAGCACGCCAGTGCAAGTAGATAAATAGGTACCACTGCGGCAGGAAGGTAAACAGCGTTTCTGTGTGCTCTGGTTTCCGTCACTGTGTCCCATTGCACCAGAAGTGGTTTAGTCATGCTGATCACATGACCTGGAAAGCCGTCTGTGGACAAACGCCGGCTCCCTTGGCCTGAAAGCGAGATGAGCGCCACAACCCCATAATCACCTTTGACTGGACTTAACCATCCAGGGGTCCTTTACCTTTTCTTACTCCTGATTGTAGCCCCGAGTGCTTCCATCTCTTCCTGGAGATAGAGGTTAATTTGACCCTCTCAATCCTTTCCTAGTTTGAGATTTTTGAGCCGCCATGTCAGATTCCGCCTTTCTCTCTGCTGTCTGCCATGGCTGAGAAGAAGGGCTGGGAAAGCCTCAGTCCACTGCAACAACTGAACTCAGTCCCCGAGCTCTGCAACGTAATCGCCGAGGAGCTGAATCGCAGATTGGCCTGGTCCTACTCCAGTTTATCTGCTGAGAGCTTTCAGCCTCGGATGGTGAGTGCTAAATTCAACTTCCTAAAAGCAGCAACGTTCCTGCACTTGCTGGGGGTTGAACTAGATGGCCCTCTTGTCAGGAAAAAGCAGCAATGCAAAAGCAAGCTGCAGGTGTCTGGAATGCAAAACACAATGTTGATGTCTGGGACTGTACTATTGGAAAAAGGGGGCAGTCTATTCAATGTACTGAGCACCGGATGTTAGCTCAGAGTGTCATCTGACCTGTACTGGAAGTACATGGGTGGAGTCTGTGTGGTCTTCTGCTTGAGACTGGAGGGTACAGACATATTTCTCTGTACTGCTAGAGTGACAGAAATAAAAGGATGTAAATAGATTTCTGTCTGTCTCTTTTCTCCTCCCTGAAGAAGCAGGGAGGAGGGAGGAGTGTGTGTGTCCCTCTCACGTTGAGTGGGATCGCCGATTTGTGACCTTGCCTGTATCCTGCCGGGGTAGCAGACGGGAAGGTCATCAAGGATCTCGAGCCGAATGCCTGGTGTGAGGCCAGTTACCTCTGACTGCGGCTGAGAATCCTGACACCTCTGTCTGGGACCGTGCTGAGGAAAGCTGCATTGAGGAGGAATGGTGGAAGCCATCCCCTCCCTCTGCTCCTGAATCTTCCCAGGAGCAGGAGCACAATATAGATTTGGAATAGTGGTTTGCAGAGGGGCATAGTTCAGAAGGCAGAAGCTGGGAAATATGGATGGGGTACAGCTAGGAGAAGAAACACTGGAAGCAGCGTCTCCACCTGCATCGTTCTACCCAAACACTGAGGTCCAGCACCGAGGGCCTTCTGGTGGTTCCCTCATTGTGAGAAGTGAAGTTACAGGGAACCAGGTAGAGGGTCTTCTCGGTGGTGGCGCCCGCCCTGTGGAACGCCCTCCCACCAGATGTCAAAGAGAACAACAACTACCACACTTTTAGAAGACATCTGAAGGCAGCCCTGTTTAGGGAAGCTTTTAATGTTTGATGTATTACGGTATTTTAATATTTTGTTGGAAGCCGCCCAGAGTGGCTGGGGAATAAATAATAAATTTATTATTATTATTATTATTATTATTATTATTATTATTATTATTATTAAAAGAGAGGGTTAACAGATTCACAGTCGTTGGACAGCATTCCTCCAGCGCCCTCCCCAAGGTTGAGAAGAGCTCAGAAACTCTCAGAACAGAAAGCGCAGAGGGTACAAACTCAGATTACAAGATGTAGGAGTGACGTAGATTAATAGAGACGAAAAGGGTGTAAACCTTAATTTGGAGCACCGCCATTCTGGGTAGATGCTTTCTTTTGTCCTTCGCTGTGTTTATTAAAGAGACTAACTGGTAATAATTCCCTTTCATTTGATCTGCTCACTAAGAGCCACGGGGGAGGAATCCAATTCCCCGAAGCCTGACACCCTCAGGGGTCCCTTCCAACTCTACAATTCTGCGATCCTGTGATTTTAAGTGCTTTGCACACTCCCATCGTGTTATACAAATGCTGATTATTTCATTACAAAGAGATCCCTGGAAAATGTTTGGGAATAGCATCATTTAATCATTATGACTCGTCCGTGTTCTTCACCTTTCTCTTCTCTCTTTTTTGGGTGGGTAGGTGTTGCTTGGGTGGCTGGACTCTTCCAGCAGTGGCTCCCTCAAGTTACAAGACAGAAGCAAAGCCCTCCCTTGTATAATATTCCACAGAGATGGCCGGCCATTTGCTGAGACGTCTTTAGTAGGTGTGTCCATCCTATATCGATTCTGTGGTTTGAGTGCTCTTAAAAACCAATAATATGATGCTGGCTCTTAGGACTTAGAAAATTATTTCACAGCTTTGATTTTAAGAGGATAGCTTTCTTCAAAAGAAACCATTGTATTGGAGCTTTAAAAAAACCAAACCCTGGAAGATAGATTAGCACATAGTAAGAACATAGTATAGTATTCTAACTTCCAAAATACAATACTAAGACAGCTTTTACATTTGAGCAAAGTTGCCAAAATAGATTGTTACACATCACGATAAAAAGGTCTGACACCTGACAATGAAAGCAAATAGCCTGTTCTTAGCCATGCAGTCTTCACCAACCAAGTCAAGAAAATGCACTTTTTAAAAACCAACTTTGTATTAATTAAGAAGCATGGAAACAAATATTTGCAATTCCTCGGACTTCAGAAAGGGGTGAAATAATGTTGCCTTTAATTTTAAAAGGGCTCTTGATTATCTGTGGTTTAATCTTGCTTTGGGTTCTAGCTCTGGAGAAGGCCTGTGCAACATTAAAGGTAAAGGTAAAGGTACCCCTGCCCATACGGGCCAGTCTTGACAGACTCTAGGGTTGTGCGCTCATCTCACTCTATAGGCCGGGGGCCAGCGCTGTCCGCAGACACTTCCGGGTCACGTGGCCAGCGTGACAAGCTGCATCTGGCGAGCCAGCGCAGCACACGGAAACGCCGTTTACCTTCCCGCTAGTAAGCGGTCCCTATTTATCTACTTGCACTTTGACGTGCTTTCGAACTGCTAGGTTGGTAGGCGCTGGGACCGAGCAACGGGAGCTCACCCCGCCGCGGGGATTCGAACCGCCGACCTTTCAATCGGCAAGTCCTAGGCGCTGAGGCTTTAACCCACAGCGCCACCCGCGTCCCTAATGTGCAACATTAGGGACAAGCATCTTGTAACTTGTAACTTGCCTTTATTGGCATACGTTAAAACAGTAAAATCATAAAATCATACAAAGTCATCCAAATAGATTGATAATACAAACACATACAGTATATAAAAGACTAAATAACCACCATTGAATAAATCAGGCAACTTTAGATTTAGCTTTAAAGATCTCGGCTAAATACCCTGAAACAATCTTGGTAGTTTTGGGAGTATCATCCCTCAACAAATATTGGATTGCAAGTTGATATTTTCAGCTGTAAGGGAGTCGCCAGGAGAACTCTGCAAAGTATAACCGGCTGCTGCTGTGGTTTGCGGGGCAGCGGGAAAAGGGGCTTTCCAATCTTGCTAAATTTCTGATGCTGCTGAGAGCTCTAGCTTGGAGAAAGATCTTATTTTATCTTGCCCTCCAGCCTGCCTGCCCCTTCCCATACAGTGGTACCTCGGATTACAGAACCTTCAGGTTACAGACGCTTCAGATTACAGACTCCGCTAATCCAGAAATATTACCTCGGGTTAAGAACTTTGCTTCAGGATGAGAACAGAAATTGTGCTCCGGGGGCGTGGCAGCAGTAGGAGGCCCCATTAACTAAAGTGGTGCTTTAACAGTTTCAGGTTAAGAACAGACCTCTGGAACGAATTAAGTACTTAACCCGAGGTACCACTGTAATTGGAGTCCCCCTCATCCCTATTTTACCTTCATAAACAGATTGCTAACTTTGTCTCAAGTGACTACAGATGGAAATCCACTGGTGTCCGGACTACTTTGCGCTCAAAGGAGGATTCTCAAAGCTAAGCCAGATTTCTCAGTCTCTCCCCCTGGAATGTACTGGGTCAGATAAGGATGAGTTTGGGGGTTGAGAAAGAAGAGATTTAGCACAGAGAGTAGAATGGCTTGCTTTAGATTTGAGGACCATGCCTTCTGCAAGCACCTACATCTGCTTCATCGTTAAGACTTTTTATTTAGCCAGCTTTGCTTAACTGTTGATGTGGTGTCTATTTCTATTATTGTTGTTTGTTTATTGCAGGGTGCTTCCTGCAGGTAGAAATATTTCAGTTTGTAATCGAGCAATTCCTGCGAAGTGATTTCCCTTCCTGGCAGCAGCTGGGGTCACCCGAGCACATAAAGGAGAAGAAAACAAGGCAAGTCTCCACAAGCTGGTCTCCGACTGTAATAATAAATTATTATTATTATTAAGGCAAGTCTCCCCCTTTCTCTGAGCCCCCAAAAGAACCATGGCAGGGCCTCAGAGTGGTACAGAGCACACAGGCGGAAGGTCCTAATATAGAAGGTTCTCCTCAAGAGGTGGAGGAGGAGGTAGGAAGCTGCCCTCCAGCTTCGATTTGGGGCCGGCGGGGGCAGCAGCAAGGCAGGAAGCAATATTCAAGGCCCGTCATCTTCAAGCTTTTCAGGCTTGAGATTCATTTTAGCCCAAATATTCTACAAAACCGATGTTGCCGTGTGAAATGCTGCTGTGTAGGAGACCCACCTCTCTGTTCCCTTTCCCTTTCCCTCCAAAGTCTTTTCTGCTGTAACTCAGCAAACCTTCTGCTTCCCCCAAGCCTGTGGATAGCCCTTTTCTCATGCACGGATAGTGTCAGGATGGTGCAGTCTTGGAGTTTGCTGCTCTTCTGCCCATGGGGCATTTGAAGCAGCTTCACAGCATAAGAAATGCAAACAAAGAAAAAATTACCTACTGGGACGTGGGCATACACTTGAATAACATACGTAAAGTAAAATTCAGCAATAATATGAAAACTGGCAGCAGCAGTCAACAAAAAAGTCCTGTCCAACAGAGAGATGTTTTTAGCATACACACCCCGAAAGGCTTGCCTTTGCAGTCCTTTCCCACAGCTATGTTCACAGTGGTACCTTGGTTCTCAAACGCCTTGGTACTCAAACAACTTGGAACCCAAACACTCGAAACCCAGAAGTAAGTGCTCTGGTTTGCAATCTTTTTTTGGAAGCCAAACGTGCTCCGTTTTGAGTGTTACACTTCCGATTTGAGTGCCATACTTCCATTTTGGGTGTTACGCTGAGTTCTGTCTGTTTTGGCTATTTATTTTGCGTTTTTGTTATTGCGACTGCGTGGAACTCAGTTCAGCTACTGATTGACTGATTGTGTGACTGCAGTACATTGTTTATTGCTTTCATTTTATGGATCCATGGTCTCGTTAGATAGTGAAATTCATGTTAAATTGCTGTTTTAGGGGTTGTTTTTTAAAGTCTGGAACAGAGTAATCGATTTTGCATTACTTTCTATTGGAAAGGGCACCTTGGTTTTGGAACGCTTTGGTTTTGGGAACGGATTAAGTTTGAGAACCAAGGTCCCACTGTATTTATCTTTGTAAATAATGGGCTTGAGCTGTACTCACCCCTCTTCTCTGCTCTCCTCCAAGGCCTTGCGTACAGTTTTGTTTTGAGGATGTGGAGATCCTTTATACTCCCGAAAAGAGAGCCTCCGAGGGTCGCCGAGCGAATGAAAGGACCTCTTCTCAAGCGGAAGGCGATGGCTCCTCGGCCGCTGAGCCAAGATCGCAAGAGGGGAGAATACCCAGCGCAGGAAGGGCAGAGTCGGGCGCCAGCACAGCAGAGCCTTCCCAGGGCAGTGCTGCGGAAGCCGGCTGCGTGTCCCGCCTGTTCCTCGTGACACAGAAAGAGGGACTCGTCTGGCGCAACTATCTGCCGACTTCCGGAGACGGGGGCAAAGGCGGCCGCGCAGCACAACTCTGCTTTCAAGCCACAGTGGTATGGATGGGCAGCCCTGAACTGTGCAAGAATCTTGGAGAAACCGGGTGCCGGCAAGAGTTTACCACTTCCGCTCTGCAAGAGACCAGTGAAACCCAGCAGAAAGTAAGACAGGCGAGGGAGCAAGGGATGTTTTCAGAATCCTCTCCGGGGTTGGAGTGGAGGGAGCTGGGTTGACTTTTGAGATAAGTGCTGCTTCCTGCATTGTTCCTCTACTGATGCATAGCTGTCAACTTACAGATTTGAAAATAAGGGACCAGCAGCCTCGAAAATAAGGGATCAGCAGCCAAAATAAGGGATCAACAATTACTTTGATAAAATACATATTTTGTTGCATGCAAATGGCTTTAGATACCTATTAGGTCCATAAATTACCATATAACATATATTCAACACAAAAAAACAGCAACAATTTGTTGTTGACAAAGGACAGCTGGACATAGAAAGGGCCCCATTACCTTCAGTAGCTAATTTAAGGGACACCATCAATAAGGGACAGCAGCGGGACATGGCGCTGGGATAAGGGACTGTCCCGCCAAACAGCTATGTACTGATATATATTGCATTTCCAGCGTTCCAGCTGGTTTTAATTCTCACGTTCTCTCAAATGATCACCTGTTCTGCATGGAAGCCAATTCTGTTGCTTCTTAATGTGTTTTGCCTTTACATTTAAAATCGGCTTTCTTCTCTTCCTGGACTCTCTTTTTTCCCTTTATTAAAAAATCCTCTCACTTCAGCTGTTGCTCCTGTTCCTGAGGAAATCGCTCCGGTGGTTCCCCTTCCTGCACCCGGATCACCTGTACCAGCTCACCATCCCCCAGTGCACGGTAAGGATGGAAAACGGCTCCGGCTCCAACCCATTCCTGGAAACCTCGCAAGAGACCTGCCAGTCATTTCTGGGGTTCTTTGATTTCCTGTGATCAAAATGCTCGTTCTTGGCTGGAGGCTTGTTTATGCTGTGACCATCTGGCGTCTCTTCCTTGTTTGCTCTGCTAAATTGTCAGACTGTAGTTCATAGATTTGCTCTTGTTTGTGACCCTTTTCTTTCTGAGTCAATATTTACCTGTGCCTGAACAGAAACATTTTCACTTGATTTGCTACTTTCCCCAAAGGGTCTATTACCTTTTATTGTCCATTCTTCACATCCTTCTAGGCTTGGGGATGGATGTGGGTCTCCTCTCCCCTCTACCCAGAGGATATAACTGATTGGGTGGTACATAAATACCAAGTTTATGTTCCCGCATTGCAGGGGGTTGGATTATAGGACCTTTAGGGGTCCTTCCAACTACCAGTACAGTGGTACCTCTAGTTACGTGCTTAATTTGTTCCAGAGGTCCGTTCTTAACCTGAAACTGTTCTTAACCTGAAGCACCACTTTAGCTAATGG
Organism: Podarcis muralis; assembly: GCF_964188315.1. NCBI lineage: Eukaryota > Metazoa > Chordata > Lepidosauria > Squamata > Lacertidae > Podarcis > Podarcis muralis. Next base: position 858,424 of record NC_135671.1, read on the forward strand.
GGCCTCCTGCTGCCGCGGCACCACCGGAGCACAATTTCTGTTCTCATCCTGAAGCAAAGTTCTTAACCCGAGGTAATATTTCTGGGTTAGCAGAGTCTGCAACCTGAAGTGTATGTAACCTGAAGCGTATGTAACCCGAGGTACCACTGTACAGTCGTACCTCGGGTGACAGCTGCTTCAAGGTTGCGTTTTTTCAGATTACGGACTGCGGAAACCCGAAGTACCAGAACAGATTACTTCCGGGTTTCGGCGGTCGTGCATGTGCAGAAGCGCTAAATTGCACTTTGCGCATGTGCAGAAGCGCCGAATCACAACCCGTGCATGCACAGACGCAGGTTGCGAACGCTGTGGGTTGCGAATGTGCATCCCGCACGGATCACGTTCGCAACCCGAGCGTCCACTGTATTCTGTTGCACAATATTTTTCTATTCTGTACCGCATCCAGTGCTTTTTTAGGTAAAAGTGCCATGGCTGTCGGCATAAAATGGCTGTCATGTGCCTCAAGAAAAAGAGGTGACAGTACTCTTTAGTGAGTACTGCCACAGCAAGAAAGCACTGACTGTATCTTTGGTGCTATTGCTTTTGCAGGACTTGGGTGTCTTTGATCAACTGTGCTGCTCACCAGCACAAGGAAACCTGAATCCGCTGAGACGGTCCTTGTTTCTCCCTGTTCCAGATGGAGCCTTCCTGCACCACGTGGGCTGTATTTCTCAGGTAAGCCTGTGTGTGTTGCCTCGCTGTGAGAAGTGAAGTAACAGGGAATCAAGAGGAAGGCCTGCATGGTAATCGCCTTGTGGAACACCCTCCTACCAGATGTCAAGGAGATAAAGAACTACGCAACTTCTAGAAGACATCTGAAGGCAGCCGTGTGTCAGGAAGTTTTAAGTGTTTGACATTGCATTGTGTTTTTATAAAGGAATGTTGTTTTCCAGTTGGTTTCGACAGTGCCGCAGATGGATCGAAAGCTGTTTTCCATTGCGGAGATTCTCAGCTCTAGGTAATCTAGCCTTCCCTCTGTTCCTATTTACTAAGAAGCTGATAAAAGAATCTGTGGGGGAAACATTAAAAAAAAAGATTCACAGGGAACAACACGGCCCAGTCAACTAGTTCCTGCAATGGGGAATTTTTGTATTGGCTTCTGACTAAAAATAAATAAATAATGATATTCTGGCTTTTAATGCCAACATCTTTGGCTGCGGATATGAGAGAAGCTAGTTTTTGAGTCCCAGTGCCTTGCATTGAGATGAGAGAGAGAGCTAGCTGAGGACATGAGGTGCACACAGACCTCGTCTTAATCTGAAGAGTAATTTGCATGCGCATGGGCCGGAGGATCAGGGAAATGGCGCTCTCTTGAGCCCCACCAGCCCCCTCCATACACGAGTGCTGCCTCCGTAATGTATGCATTAATGTATGGATGCTTTTAAACAAGACCAAAAGGGATCATGTTAAGATTAAGCACCAGAGATGCCAGTTAAGACACACGTTGCTCAATATTCATACGGCCGTGTCATGTTGTGATAGGAATTTTGAGGTCTTAATATGGTAATGTTCATAAGTGTTACCAACCAACCATGTACATAAATCAGCACAGGAAGACCGACCTGCAACCATTTTGATTCCTAAACTGAGCAAATGTTTTCTCTGCATGGTCAAAGTGGGAAACCTCCCCATTGTCTTTTCCTTCACAAATCCTGTCATAAGGGTATGTCTGTGTTTGAATAGGGTGTGAGCCTGTGACCTGGCCCAGGAACTAAGGATTTATCATTACAAAAGACTGGCCAGGCTCCCCAGGCAATCCAATCAAGTAACCTGCCAGACAGGAGATGAACAATGACAGGAGAAAAACAACATTCAAATTTCTGTTTTAGACCGCCTTTTCTGTGATATAGGTATGATGTATCTGAGGGGTGGTCTTAGGTTACACCCCTTCTGTGATGTATGTATGCTGTTTCTGGGGGTGGTCTTGATCTACAGGGTGGCAATTTCAAAAGTCTTTATAAGCCCTTGCACAGCATTTTTGGGGTCCTCTTCCTTTCCTGCATGTGAGGGGAGCACCCTGTTGCAACAGATCAATAAAGATCAGGCTTACGAGCTGCTTTGCTTCTCAATATTCTCTGGTTGGCCTCTATTATTCTTTCTTACCAATAGGGAATCTATGTAAGGACTCTATATGGGCTCTTTGATACCCCATAAGGGAAAAGGGCAATTTTTGCTTACAACAATGTCCTGACCCCTTCAATCCCATACCTCTGCCACACACCTTTGCTTGAATCTGCACCTCTTCTGCCTTCAGCTTCATGTCTGGAAATGGTTCCTTCACAACTGGGAAGTTTCCACAGTGATGATGCTATTAGGGAAGTGGTTACTGACTCAAGCCTGCGCTGTTTTTGTGTGTGTGGGATGAGGAATATCTGATGCTTAGCTCCATCTGCTGCAATCTCTGTCTTCTCCCTGGATGTTAATGAAGGGCACAGTTTGCCAGTCCTTGCTTTTGTCTTGTGCCCGTCTGTCAGTTGCCTCCTTTCGTCGGCCTTTGCCTTCAGATTTATTCCACTTTCTCTGCTCTTGTCAAAGAACTTGGCCCTCTAATGGCGTTGATTTGCTGCCTCTACTTTTGCTCCCATTTTCCGCGCCCCAGTTTTGACCACAGATGTACCAAGTAGATACCACTTCGGTGTTTGCTACCCTGAACACCTTTGGGAAGAAAGGCAGGGTAGGAATTTAATCAATAAATCCTGCTCTCACTCAACATGGTGCCAACTCAAGAGCCATAATTCTTCCCCGTTGAAGCATCTCTCCTATTGAGACATGCTGACACTCCAGGTGCAATAATAATAATAATAATAATAACAATAAGAATAATAATAATTTATTCCCCGGCCATCTGTGGCTCGGTTTCCCCAGCCACTCTGGGTGGCTCCCAACAGAATATTAAAAACAAGATAAAACATCAAACATTAAAAACTTCCCTAAACAGGGCTGTCTTCTAAAAGTCAGATAGTTGTTTATTTCCTTGACATATGATAGGAGGGCATTCCACAGGGCGGGCGCCACCACCAAAAAGGCCTTCTTCTTGGTTCCCTGTAACTTGGCTTCTCGCAGGGAGGGAACCGCCAGAAGGCCCTCAGTGCTGGACCTCAGTGTCCGGGCTGAACGATGGGGGAGGAGACGCTCCTTCAGGCATACTGGGCCGAGGCCGTTTAGGGCTTTAAAGATCAGCAGCAACACTTTGAATTGTGCTCGGAAACATACTGGGAGCCAATGTAGGTCTTTCAGGATCAATGTTCTATGGTCACTTTAAGAGTACAAACATACTGGGTTAGGAATCTGGCCGTTCCCAGAGATGGAAAGAAGATAAAGTCCCTACTAGAGAAGAATGGCAGATTAAGTTGATAGACTATGCCGAAAAAGCAAAAATGACCGGAAGAATCAGAAATCAGGAGAGCCAAAACATTAATAAGGAATGGAGAAAAATTATAATTTACCATAAAACCCGTTGTAAACAGTTAAAATTATTAGTGGGATTGCAGTAACGCTTGTAATGTAACGACAAATTATGGATATAATGGAGATGCAAAAATATGTGTCAGGGCTGCCTCAGGTCCCAGCTCACAGAGGACCAACGCCAGTCCGTTGTTATATAAAATAGTCTTTATTGAAGTTCAGTTTCTCATTTACAGCCACGGCGCGCAGCTCTACGTCTTAAACCCTAGACCGCCGAAGCTCCGTCTGAGTCTCCTCCCCCCAGACACCAGTTTAAGACCCTAGCCTTGCTCCACCTCTTCCTTTGTTCTTTCCTCCTCTGGGTCCGCCTGTCTGCCGGGGTTTTGCCCTTCCTAGACTCTTCTGACGCTGAGTCCCCCGAGTCTTCCCCCTCCCTCCGGCGGGCTTTAGGACCTGGTTCCCAATCTGGGCTTCCTGCTGTCCCGCGCGCCTGTACATTTGAACTTGGCGCGCGCGCCCAGCCGGTCACCTTCCTTCTGACCGTTACACTGCTCCTGTCGCTGCTCCCCTCTTCGGGGACGCTAGCTGGGCCTGACTCCTCCTCCCTGCTTGCCGGAGGAGACGCTGACTCTGACCTATGGGACTCTTCCCCCCCACTACGCTCTGGTGGGGAAGCTGGCCCTGATTTCCAGCTGCTGCTTTGGGAGTCCCCGCTGGCCCCTTGTTTCTGGTGTGTCCCCCCTGGGACCCCCCTTGCCCTGACCATCGGCGCCCCCTTCTGGGAATCTTCTGATTCACTGGAGAGGCTCATGGAATCTCTCGGGTCACTGTCATTCTGCCCTCCGCTGCCCTCAGATTCTTCTCCTTCGCTCTCCATTTCCTCTCTCCCCTGTGCCTCTGCTCCTGAGCCCCTGACAATATGGATTATTATAAAAGACGCAGAAGGAAAAGATTAACAATAAGACCCGCTAAAGGGAGGAGGGAAGTCCAGGAGAGTCTTTAGAATCTTGTTTTTATATAGTATGCTCTTTATGTGAATGTAAATTTCAATATGGAAAATCAAATAAAATTTTGGGTAGAGAATCTGGCCGTATTTGAGAAACTCTTAAACCTGTTCTCATTCATCAGTTTCACAGGCTCCCTGGTCTCTTTCTCTGGCCTAATAGTGCAGAGGACTTTGGTTCAATCTTACGTTGGAAAGAAGTCGCCTGGAGAGGTTTTGATGCAGCAGATGGGTGAGAACCTTGAATGTACTATAGAAGGAGCATTTCTGGTCCAGGGCTGAGCCCATAAATAAGACACATGGACCTGTTCGGTGCGTCTGGGTCAGGCAGAATGATTCTGCAGAGCTGCTCTTGTGCCAAGTCTGTAGATCTGCCTTTCCTAACTTAGGGTACCGTATTTTTTGCTCTGTAAGACTCACTTTTCCCCTCCTAAAAAGTAAGGGGTGATGTGTGTGCGTCTTATGGAGCGAATGCAGGCTGTGTGGCTATCCCAGAAGCCAGAACAGCAAGAGGGATTGCTGCTTTCACTGCACAGCGATCCCTCTTGCTGTTCTGGCTTCTGAGATTCAGAATATTTTTTTTCTTGTTTTCCTCCTCCAAAAATTAGGTGTGTCTTGTGGTCTGGTGCATCTTATAGAGCGAAAATACGGTATTTACTGGATGAGATCCAAGTGTTGCCTGTCTTCCTCACACTTAGGTAACCTCTTAACTCGGGATTACACCGTGAAGCTACGTGTATCACCTACAGCTGGTGCCCCAGAAGTGCTGGATGTGTACATTGAAGCGGCATTCTTGCCCTACCTTTGGGGTCTGCTTCCTGGCGCCAGAATTCTCTTTCAGAACTTGCAGCGCAAGGTTTCCATCAGGTATGTGGATCCAAAAGGTGTTGAAATGGGCTTAGGCGCCTACTCTGGGCTGGTTGGTTTGTTTGCGCTGACCACCACCCAGGGCTGTAGCTACGGGGTGTTGAGGAATACTCCCGCCAGGGGCACAGGCGAGGAGTGTGTGTGCAAAATTGGCTAAAACATATGTCCATAAATATGTCTATACAGTGGTACCCCTGGTTACATACTTATCGTATTTTTCGCTCTATAAGACGCACCAGACCACAAGACGCACCTAGTTTTTGGAGGAGGAAAACAAGAAAAAAAATATTCTGAATCTCAGAAGCCAGAACAGCAAGAGGGATCGCTGTTCGCTGTTCTGGCTTCTGGGATAGCTGCGCAGCCTGCATTCGCTCCATAAGACACACATACATTTCCCCTTACTTTTTGGGAGGGAAAAAGTGAGTCTTATAGAGCAAAAAATACGGTAATTCGTTCCGGAGGTCCATTCTTAACCTGAGGTACCACTTTAGCTAATGGGGCCTCCCGCTGCTGCTGTGCCGCCGGTGCGCGATTTGTGTTCTCATCCTGAGGTAAAGTTCTTAACCCGAGGTAATACTTCCGGGTTAGCGGAGTCTGTAACCTGAAGTGTTTGTAACCCAAGGTGTTTGTAACCCGAAGTAAATAAATAAAATAAATAAATAAATAAATAAATAAAATGTAAATAAAAATATTGTAAATAAAATATATAAATAAATAAAAATATGTAAATAAAAATAAAAATAAAAATATTGTAAATAAAAATATTGATTATCTCCGCATAGGAAAAGGTTTTGAATGGGTGAAGGGTGGGGTTGGAGCAGAGGCGGAAAGAAGAGCTAATTTGTCCATGGCTGGGGGCGCAATCTGGACGGTTCTGCCAGGGGCGCAAGATCACCTCTCTACGGCTCTGCCACCACCCCAACCTTGCCATGCTCTCATTGCTAGATACAGCACCTCTGTATCTGTGGATGTCAAGTCCGTTGGGGACACAACTGATTATATGTTGAACCATTAAGTTATATGAAATTCCGAGGGCTCAACAAGGACGTTTTAAGGTTGGCGCAGTTACAAAGAGGACTGAGTCAAGCCCAGATGTCGCAGTGGTGTGCTGTACTGGGGTGTGTGTGTGTGTGTGTGTGTGTGGAATTAGCAGCTACTCTGAGCTCCAGTTCTTTGGGAATCCCATTTCTGTCCCGTGGCATTGATATATTTCTTTTAGGATAACAGACAGGCTGCTTCCTCGAAAAACCAAAACCTCTGTATTACAGATTCAAAAACGTCTATTGTACATACATTATGTCCAGCTGCGTGTCTGTTCTGGCTGCTGCACCCCAAGACCTTTCTTCCCTGTGAGTACAAAACCCTTGACAGCTCTATCCTCTCACCCAACTCTCTACTGTGTTTGGCAAATGCGTTTCATTTTTTTCTTTTTTCTTTCCTTTTTAAAAAAATCTTTTTAATTTGCTTTTACCGGCACAAGTTTACATTCAAACAGCTTATGTAATCATTTCATGAGATTCTCTGTACAGTGGTATCTCGGGTTAAGTACTTAATTTGTTCCAGAGGTCCATACTTAACCTGAAACTGTTCTTAACTTGAAGCACCACTTTAGCTAATGGGGCCTCCTGCTGCTGCCATGCCGCTGGAGCACAATTTCTGTTCTCATCCTGAAGCAAAGTTCTTAACGTGAAGCACTATTTCTAGGTTAGCGGAGTCTGTAAGCTGAAGAGTATGTAACCTGAAGCGTATGTAACCCGAGGTACCACTGTATTCCTGACTTCTCCCATCCCCTACATGGGTCCTTATTACAATATTTATGACATATCAGTCCGTTCTCCAAATTTTCAATTTTTCCAAATTATCCATAGTTTTCGTTACTTTACAAGTGTATCTCAAAGTCCAGCTAAAGTTTTAACTTGCTTACAATGGTCTCCTAGATATATTATAAAATTTCCCCATTCTTTTTTAAAGTCCATATCTTCTTGATTCCTGAGTTTCCCAGTTAGTTTTGCCATCTCAACGTAGTCCAGCAACTTGGCTTGCCATTCTTCCCTAGCTGGGATTATTTCTTCTTTCCATCTTTGGGCTAGCAACATCCATGCAGCTGTTGTCGCATACATAAAACGTCTTTTCTGTTCCCGTGGGATCTCAGTACCTCTAAGTCCTAATAGGAAAGCTTCTGGTTTTTTAACAAAAGTTATTTTAAACATTTTTTTTTCAATTCATTATATACCATTTCCCAAAATGGTTTTGTTACCTTACATGTCCACCACATATGGTAAAAGGTGCCTTCCTTTTCTTTACACTTGCAGCAGAAATTTGAACTTGTTCTATACATTTTAGTTAATTTAGTAGGGCTCAAATACCCACTGGTACATCATTTTCATATTTAGCGTACAGGATGCTGTGAATTTCAAATCTCTTTCCCAAAGCCTCTCCCAATCTTCCATCTGTATTAAGTCCTTTGCCCAGTGTATGATAACCAATTTAACCTGTTTATCTTTTGTATGCCATTCCAGGAGCAAATTATACATTTTCGACAGTATTTTAGTATTGCTTTCTAGAAGATCTTTTTGAAACTTTGATATCTCATAACTGACACCTTTCTGTTTGTCTATCCTTTTTGTCTTTTTAATTTTAGGCAGCTGGGTGCCGCCTCTGCTCCTTCCGTGCTATATTTGTCCAAGATAACACCTGAGCCTTCTGGTCTGGGCCAAGCACAGCTTGCCTGTCACGTGACGTGTGTCCTGTCTTTGTCCCTCCACTGGAGCTGCTCCCTTTGCAACAGCATCTTCACAGAGGTGCCCAGCAAACTCATATCCTCTAACTAGAACCTTCCTCCTGGTATTTTTCTGTGCAAAGGGGGGCATATTTTTTAATAACAATAATTTTTATTAGATTTCAATGACAATAACCCAATGTTAGCCTTATTATAACAGTGCCAAATTATACAATTACTAATCCCAATCATTCAGATGCCAAATTATATAATTTAGGTGGCCTCCGGCGTGCTAGAATTGATGGTTTGATGATTTACTTTGTTCTGCTTTCCAACAGCTTATTTATCTCCATTACATTCCAGTCAAAATAACAACCCCTTATACTATAACTGCAATATTAATGACATCCGCTTCTCTTGACACATTAAATGATTTATAAACCCAGAGGTGAAGCATTCAAACTACAGTGGTACCTCGGTTTTCGAATGTCTCCATTGACGGACATTTTGGTTTACGAATGCCGTAAACCCGGAAGTAAATGCTTTGGTTTTTGAACACGTCTCGGAATTCGAACATGCCCCACACTTTCGCTGAGTGCAGGATCCTGAGGCTTAACTGTCGGCTTTTGAGTTTTCGGTTTTTCAACGATTCAGAACTCGAATGGTCTTCCGGAACGGATTACGTTCGAAAACTGAGGTACCGCTGTATATCCTTCTTCCTCCTGTGTGTGACAGTTACCATATTTTTCACTCCATAAGACACTTTTTTCTTCCTAAAAAGTAAGGGGAAATGTCTGTGCGTCTTATGGAGCGAATGTGTGGTCCCTGGAGCCGAATTGCCCAAGGGCAAAAAGTAGATCGTGCTTTTTTTTTTGAAAGAGGGAAGGGGGTGTTGAAACAAAGCCGCTGATTGTTTGCCCATCGGGAAGGAGATAAGGGACACTAGAGATAAAGGAGGCTGCCTGGGAGGGGGGAGGTAAAGACAGCAAACTTGCAAAGGGGGGAAACAGGAAGACTAAAGCAATAAGGAGAGAAATTAGAAGAAAAGGAGGAGCAAAAAACTGCTCTAGCTAAGGAAAAGACACTAAGGCAAACAAGAGGGAAGGGGGTGTTGAAAGGAAAACAGCTGATCAGTGGGATCGGGAGAGAGATAAGGGGCGCTAGCGGAGGCTGCCTGGAAGGGGGGAGGTAAAAGCCCATGGATCCTCAGGATTTTTACATTGGGTCACCCCAAATTCGCCATCAGATCACATAGCATGTCCATGGCTACAGCCTGCACCAAAAAAATCATACATCCACTGTTTCGTTCGGAATATTTTTTCTTGTTTTCCTCCTCTAAAAACTAGGTGCGTCTTATGGTCAGGAGCGAAAAATACAGTATTCTGTCCGTGGTTTTCCCTCCTGTCCTTGTAAATGTTATGTCTATCTATTCGCATTTTTGTGTGGCGAAAGCATTCAGTTGTAGGAACCCTGCACCTCTATCCCGACGGACATTTACTTGTTTACCCCCTCAGTGAGAAGTGACCTGAGTTCGCCATCTTTCTCTCTCTCATCCAGGGAAGATGTAGCCAGTATAACCCACCTTGTCTGTCGCGTACAGGAGTGTGCAAGGCCCGTGCCAGGTGAGTACAGTGGATTAGATTTGAGGTGAATTTGCTTTCCACAATCTTCCTTTGATGTGGCTTTGAAGGTTCTGTTTAGCCAGAGTCAGGATTTGAATGCGATGTCTGTGCAGCCTGAGCAAGTCTCAAAGTTTGTCTGGTTTTGCTCAGTCCCTTTCAGCCCCTTCAGCCAAGTTTTTACCTGCCCCATAGCTGACATGGTATATGGCACCAGGTATAGGGTAGACGGGGGTGGCTTGGCCAAAAAGTCCCCATGGGCCAAATGCCAGCGTCGTCTATGGGAGGTTCCTCACTTGGACTGTACTGTAAGCCAGTTTAGTAGACTGTCAGGCATGGAGAGTCCTCCTCTCCCTTCCGTAACTTCACAAACAAGAAATAACAAGCCGTTTATAATTTATAGTTCTTTTATTCAAGCATCAGGTTGCAAGCAAAAATCCACATCTTTCCACAGGGAGAGCAGTTAGCCACTCTAAATCCTCCCACTTCTGTCTCCCGCAACATCCTGGGCGCCAACGGAAAGTCCCTCCTCCTCTTTGCGTCCTTTGTTCTCAAATATGGACAGACCTCCTAGTTCAGGGGCCGGCAACCTAAGGCCCGGGGGCCAAATGCGGTCCAATCGCCTTCTCAATCCGGCCCACGGACGGTCCAGGAATCAGCGTGTTTTTACATGAGTAGAATGTGTGCTTTTATTTAAAATGCATCTCTGGGTTATTTATGGGGCATAGGAATTCGTTCATCCCCCCCCAAATATATAGTCCGGCCCCCCACATGGTCTGAGGGACAGTGGACCAGCTCATGGCTGAAAAAGGTTGCTGACCCCTGTTTTAGTTTGTGGGGAAGGAGGTTCCCCCACACTAACGACGTCTCGGCTAGCTGCTCCCTCCCTTCTCTTTCCCTTGCTATTAACTCGTAGTTACGTAACTCCTGTCTAAGCTGCTCTGCGTCTGTGTCTCTCACTGAAGACAAGGGTGTGTGTGTGTGTGTGTGTGTGTGTGTGTGTGTGTGTGAGTGAATCTTCCCCCTCCGGCTCCTCTTCGGAGCTAAGCTGATCTGCCTGAGAATGCATTCCCCAGTCCTCTGCTTCAGGCCATTCCCTGACATAGACCACCATTCCGAGTCAGAATAATTTTGTGATCTCCTTACTCCTTCAAACCTTCAGAATCATAGTCGAAGATGGAACAAGCGAATTTGTGGTGGTGTGCAAGAACCAACAGGTGCAGAAAGTGCTGGGATTGAGCACCAAGGAGTGGGATGTTCTACAGAACCATGTTAAGAACACGGGCACTATTGGCATTCAGCACAGTGAAGTTAATACGGCTCCTGGGGTGAGTGGCTTATTCTCCTCTGGTTGAACTGCTAACCCCGTACCTGAATTACGAATTCTCCCTAGTGAGCTTCTCTGTGTATTTCACTTGCTCAGTCCACTGCCAATCATCTTCTGTTTTTGATAGCAAACTGAGGAGCGTGAAGACCTGATCACCTGGTACTTGAGAAGCTTATGCAGAAGCCCAGTTGTCTGTCGGCCTGTCCTGTTGACTTTCAGACCAGATAGAAAGCCCTCGGGAGATCACGAGGCAGGTAGGTAGATATGTGTCCTCAATCTTATCGGAGCTGAGATGTCATGGAGTGGTTGGATGAGTGGCGTTGTGGTCTACACCACTGAGCCTCTTGGGCTTGCCAATCAGAAGGTCGGCAGTTTGAATCCCCGTGATGGGGTGAGCTCCCGTTGCTCGGACCCAGCTCCTGCCAACCTAGCATTTTGAAAGCACGCCAGTGCAAGTAGATAAATAGGTACCGCTGTAGTGGGAAGGTAGACAGTGTTTCTGTCAGTGTGTTCCATTGCACCAGAAGCGGTTTAGTCCTGCTGGCCACATGACCTGGAAAGCTGTCTGTGGACAACGGCATCTCCCTCGGCCTGAAAGCGAGATGAGCACCACAACCCCATAGTCACCTTTGACTGGACTTAACTGTCCAGGTGTCCTTTACCTTTACTTTTTTCACATAACCTAGTTTTTATTGAACTAGTTGAAAAATATTTACATATTGGGAATCAGAGGAAAAGGGCAAGTTGGCTGTTGGCTTGCACATTTTAAAATAAACCGGGGGGGGGGGGGAATCAGGTTTGGCAATTTGATTAATATATCTGTTTGGGGTTTTTTGTGGGTTTATGATGGGTTGTAAGAGTTTCTCATCCATGGTCCTATAGACCTCTGGTGATTTATACTTTCAGGACCAAAAATCTGGAGATTGTGGAATGTTGTAAAGGCAATGAACTCTTAACAGGATGTCAGCTTCTTAAATTTAGAAAGAAAGAAAATTGTAGGTGTCTAGGTATCTTTTTCCAGCTTATAGTCCGAGCTTAGTGTTGTCCTAACCAACTTTCCCTAAGGAAATATCTGAATTTTTAGGTAGCTCAAATAATGTTTTAAAAGTAAATCAAATGAAAAAAATAATACAATGGAATTGTACAATGGCTACATGGTTGTTTGGTTTCAACACCCCAAATCTTACGTGGAATGTTGAGACTTCATTTTTTAAAGTGAAACTGTGTTTTTGTTTTTCCCCAAGGCTTAGGGCAGTTGAGGAGGTTTTTCTCCAATGGCTTGGAGTTCCTAAGTCAGGCGAGGCAGCGGTGGAACTTGATGTGTCTGGATCTCCAGGAGGCGACACGAACGTGAGGCTTGTGACAAAAGGCTGTACATCTCGGGTCTGATCCTGCTGCGGAAGAGCAATTACGACATTTCTGCTTCTTCCATGCAACCCATCATTTGGAGACACGTCATTTACATTTCTCATATAAAATGCAGTAAATGTAATAAACCTGAACAAATCTATTTTGTGGCCTTTTAAAGATATTCCTAATTGCTGTCGCAAAAATAATACTAACACTCATTTTAAACATCTAGCTTGTTTTTCTGTCATGCAGATATGACTATTAATTTTCACCACCTTTCGTGTATTCTAGCCAATTTTTTGCAAATTCTGGCACTGACCGTTCTAGCTACTATGAATGCATAACATGCTAGTTTTTATTTTGGCTGAGTAGTAGTTTGATATACATTCCAAGACTTTGATGAGTTTGGGGACGAGGGGAATTCCATAGCTGAGAGCCCCTCAGAACACTTCCTTCACATTCTTGAGGTCTTGTTTCATCAGAATTAAGAGGATTTCTGTGCAATCTTAAGGGTCATGTCAAAAACATGGGGGACTGAGGTGCTCTCAGATTTGCTAAACAGGCTTTTTTAAAAGCCTCTTCACTTCCACTAATCTCTAAGTGGAAGCTGAGCCCTCTAGCTGAAAAAAAATCAGTGAACATTTTTGCTACATAAGGAAGGACAGGTCAAGTATATTCTAAATCCATTTTTTTTATTCTCAGTTACTTCAACAATGTACACAGTTTCTAGCAACAGATAATGTACTTACTATACAGGCTTCCCCTCCCCTCCCTTCCCCACCTTGTCCCATCCCTCCACTTTTTGGTGAACCAAGAATTTGCAGCAGCACAGTAAGTTATTTTTCTAACACTGAAAAACAGACACAAAACAAGGAGACAAAATATATATGAAACTGAACTGGCCAGTTTTAGGCAGGTACAGCACAATAAATAGACATCTTTATTTCAGATATAGTTCGTAAAATTTTACAGCATCCTCTTAAAGTAGTTATCTGTTTCATAGGCATGAAATGCTACAGCACAGTACAGTCAATTAGGTTTTCAGCAAAAGTGGGTTTTGCACAAATCATTCATACGCCACGCTTGAGGAACCTGACACTCAATGCAGAACCAGCAATAATGTCAAGGTGCAGTTAGGTTTTAACTGGCATTTAACTTAAAGACAAGATACACCTGGGGGTTAGGAACCTAGAAACTTCCTGGCAACGTTATTTTATTTTTGGGTGGAGAGAGAGATGGAGCATTTAACTTGTACAAGTGTCACTGGCAATTATAACCATTCTGCAACTCTCTTAAGTGGGTTTTCTGCTGTTTAGAATAGGAAACTCTCCCAGAAGGGGCTTTAGGTGTTTTTTGCTAGGAACCCGTGTTTTTGCAGCAGTGACACAATGGCACTAGATGTTTATTCAGTGGAAACTAAGGTTCTTCTTCATTACTGAAACTGTAATCAGAACATGAGCACCAGGAAAAGTAACTGACTTCTCCAAGGTGAGAAAATACTACCCTGCACACTAGAAGGTAACTGAGCAGTACTGCTCACGTGTCCTGCAAGACAAGACTAGCAGAGCAAACGTCCCAAAATCATCAGCTCTGTAAAATGACAAATTCTCTATATTCTCTTACTCCACCACAGGGATGGGGAAACCTATAGGCTCCAGCTGCTGTCTGCCTACAACTCCTGTCATTCCTAACCACCAGCCATGCTACCCAAGACTGATGGGAGATGGAGTCCAGTAAAATTCAGACAGCCAAAGCCTGAAAAATCAGAAAAATTGAGGGGGGACTAGGTCCACCCCCCCATTCCCCCCCAAGCTGTCGTCCCCCCCCCCCCGAAAAACGGCTTTGGGGGGAAAATGACACCCCCCCCAATTTTTCCAGTTTTCCCCCAGACCTTCCCATCTCTACCCCCATCCCTACCCTATAATGTTAAGAACTACTGTTCCGCTATTCCAGTGATTGAAATAAAAACAAAAATCCAAAGTAAGAAATGTGTGGCTTCCAATTTTGCTTTAATTGTTGCGGTAACTGCAAAGAATAACGCAGGCAAGGAGGCAGAGGAAAGGACTGCTGCCTTGGCCCACTGAAAAACAATGATTAAGTTTCTGCCTTGTCCCACTGCATATAGGCAAAAATATACATTAAGCTGCAGCACACAGAGATGTGACTTAATTTCTGTATTTGGGGGTGGAGATGATCTAGGAAGGGAGTGGAACCTATTACTAGCTGGAAGCAACAATGGTTGTGAGTAATAAATGTAATTTGTATTTAAGGAAAATTGTGCTTCCTCAGATAAGATGAGCAGAAAGATTGCCGCTGGGCACTCCTCTTTGCCCCCACAAGCCTGCAAATTTTCAACACACTGGATGAAACAGGAAAATAGTGAAATAATATTGTAGCTAAGTAATTTATAGATTTGATTGTTTTCAGGGTAGCAGCAGCAGCAACATTAAAGTACAATAAATAAATCCCATCTCTGATGCATCAGAATTGCCTAAACTGAATAGCAGTAATCCAGGAAAAAGGGTTCGAGTGCCCCAATGCCATCTATACATATACAGCAGCATATGTGGGTTTTTTCTCTCTCCCAGAAAAACTCTTGAGCTCCCCTGGTTCTTTTCCAAAGAAAGGGAAACTGCTGGCTAAGAGGTCAAATCTGGTAAAGGAGACTTTCAACCTCAGAGGGACCTTTACAAAACCTGTTTTACGCTCTTAAGCTCAGATTTACACACACAAACACACAGCTATCAAATTAAATGGGAATGTTTTCAAAGATAAAAGGAAATCTTCAGTGAAGTGCACATCTTCTATCCATGGAAAAGCAAGAAGACGGAGATGAGGAACACACTCAGTTGGGGCTCCAGAAGAGTCGTGACTCTAGTCTTCCAAACTGCGGAACGCATTCTGCATGTCTTCAAAGAGCTGGGCGTAGTCTGCTTTGATCTTGGCCTCTCCATCTTTCACTGGGTCCTGAAATTGGACAGACCAAAACTCAGAAATTGCTGGAGCTTTGTGGTCCTTTGTCAGGAAGGAGGTTGCCTGGAGTATTTCCTTCCTAGGCAATTTCTACCCCCAGTGCCCATATATGAGCTTACATTTATCAATACAGTGGTGCCTTGGAACCCAAACACTGCAAACCCGGAAGTAAGCATTCCAGTTTGAGAACTTTTTTCAGAAGCCGAACATGCTTTGCTTTGAGTGTTATGCTTCCGATTTGAGTGCCACACTTCCAATTTGAGTGCCACACTTCCGATTTTGGTGTTACGCTGAGGTCTGTCTGTTTTTGCTATTTTGCATTTTTGTGGCTCTTTTTTGTGACTTTGTGGAACACAGTTCAACTACTGATTGATTGATTGATTGATTGATTGTGTGTCTGCAGTACATTGTTTATTGCTTTCATTTTATGGATCAATGGTCTTGTTAGATAGTAAAATTCATGTTAAACGGCTGTTTGAGAGGTTGTTGTTAATCGTCTGGAACGGATTGCTTTACTTTCTATGGGAAAGTGCACCTTGGTTTTGGAACACTGGTTTTGGAACAGACTTCTGCAACGGATTAAGTTTGAGAACCAAGGTACCACTGTACGTGGAAGGCATTCTACTCTCCTCTTCCCATTGGACTGAGGTAACACAGTTTTAAACTACTGTCTGGATGGACTAGAAAAAAGCAAAACTGTCAGCGTGGACAACAGCCATGTTCATCCCAGAAACTGCCAACTGCAGCCATGGCAAGAGTAGTTTAATCACTGATCTCAAATTGATAAATGAAATATGGCTTGTTGTCAGAGGAGAAGAGAATGTGGATCACTGTGATCACTAATGTAGCCCTTTCCTTAAGTTTTGTTATTTTTAAAAGGGGTAAGGCTCACCTGGAGACAATTTTAATCTTACTTTATAGCACATGTCAAACGACCACATAATAACACAATGGCCATTATACTCATTTGCCTTCAAATGAGTTCTGCTGGATTAAATATTAATTACCTCTGGTCTATTTTGGTGGAATCCTGCAATGTGTTTTAAGTTTTTACTCTGCTAACTATACATTGGAATCTGCTCTGGCTCAATATTGAGTAGAATTCTATGACACAATAACCTGCTGGCAGTGGGAGTGAAGAATATGAAAATTGCCTACTGCATCTTTTTGTTTTCTCTTAAATATAAAAACACAACACTGCCAAGTTGGGCCTCAAATGCTTGCCATTGTTACAACCAAGTTAAATAGGGGGCATTCTGACAATGTCCAAAAATGGAGACCACCTAACACACAGCCAGGAGAAGGAATCTCGGTTTGTTTTGCTGTAACTCTCCCTCACGCAGAGGACATACCTTGAATTTCATTGATGTGAGTCGGTAAAGAATCTCATTCATGTTCTCTCTGATGATGGCCCAAGTGATCTTATTGTCACTCTGGGCAGTGGTCTCAACTGCTCGACGTGCCATATCATAAAAGGCGATCATGTTGGACAGTATTCCCACTGTCTTATAAAATGGGCAGAACCTAACAGAAAAAAGCAGAGAAGGCTTGCAAGTCCTGTCTAAAGGGCACATTTGTGAATGAATAGGGTAAGCCTGTGACCTGGACTCAGGAACTAAACTATTAACCATCATAAAAAAATGGCCAGACTGCCCAGTTACTGCAATCAGCGACCATTATCAGGTATCCTGGCAGACAGGATTTCTGCTGTAGACCGCCTCCTTCTGTGATGTATGTATGATGTTTTGGGGGCAATTTCAAAAAGTCTATATAAGGGCCTGCGCACCATTGTTCAGGGTTCTCCTCCCTCCTGCGTGTGGTGAG
The DNA here is from genome assembly GCF_964188315.1 of Podarcis muralis. Lineage (NCBI taxonomy): Eukaryota > Metazoa > Chordata > Lepidosauria > Squamata > Lacertidae > Podarcis > Podarcis muralis. Next base: position 875,550 of record NC_135671.1, read on the forward strand.
TAGGGACCCTGTTGCAACAATTCCTTTAATAAAGATCAGGCTTAGTAGCTGCTTTGCTTCTCAATATTCTCTGGGTGGCCCCTGTTTTCTCCTACCGACAGGGAACCCACTTAAGGACTCTATATGGGCTCCGTAATATCCCATAAGGGAAAGGGAGCAGTTTTTCTTATAACACTACCATAAGCTCAACAGATTTCTACAGGTTAAGGAGTTCCAGGGCAGCTAATCAAATCTGAAAGCTGTTCTTGTTCCTGCTTTCTGGAGTTGACATTTTATTCTCGGCAGCAGATGAGTCATGGAACAGCAAACTGCGGCAGGAAATTCTAACACCCTTCTTCGCCCATGAAAGTTAACTGGGAATCGTCTAGTGTAACACTGTCTACTTCTTCAGTGCCCATTTCAGCTCCTGAAACATCAAAAACTCTTGTGAAAATAGCTGCAAACCTGTCATATGGAGTGTAGCCATTCTGTTGCAGGAAGTCATCTTTAATGAGCTTGGCAACTTCCAATGTAATTTTGTCTGTTTCTGCCAAGGAAGCCTAGAAGTGAAAGAGACTCGTTAGCTTCCTGGCTCCCTGCTGCTCCTGATGTTACAGGTTCATTTATTTTTATTTTATTTTAAAAATTCTCTAGTCCACATTTCTAGTCCACCTGTTACTGAATCATCTGTCTGCCGTATTTCCCAACTACAACTTCTGTTCTGGCTTCTGATAAACTCCACATCTCTGGACGCTTCTCATTTACTCACTGCCAGTCCTTAACTGCTCACTCTAAGCCTTGTTTTGCCAATAAGGGAGAAAAATCCCCTTTGAGAGGGAGCGTATCACTTATAATTTGCGTACCAGCACCTACCACTGTTTTAGGTAAAGGGACCGCTGACCATTAGGTCCAGTCGTGGCCAACTCTGGGGTTGCGGCGCTCATCTCACTTTATTGGCCGAGGGAGCCAGCGTACAACTTCCGGGTCATGTGGCCAGAATGACTAAGCCGCTTCTGGCGAACCAGAGCAGCGCACGGAAACGCTGTTTACCTTCCCGCTGGAGCGGTACCTATTTATCTACTTGCACTTTGACGTGCTTTCGAACTGCTAGGTTGGCAGGAGCAGGGACCGAGCAACGAGAGCTCACCCCATTGCGGGGATTCACTGTTTCAGATGCTAACTAAAATGTTTTAGTACTGCTGCTATCCTCGCCCAAGTCCTTCACCCACCCCACTGATGCCAAGAGGCAGGCATCGTCGCTGGACTGTATTGCATTATCCCACAGACATGCCTATGGCATTTGAGAATATGGAGGAAAAATGTCTCCCCAAAACATTGCTCCCCCTGCCGCTCCTCTACTCACCTTCCCCACCAGCTGAACAATCTCTGCAAGATCCTCCTCTTCCTGCAAGATCTCCTTTGCTTTAGTCCTCAAGGGGACAAACTCTGGGAAGTGCTTGTCATAGTACTCGTCTAGAGCGCGTGTGTACTTGCTGTAGCTGATCAGCCAGTTCACAGATGGGAAGTGCTTCCGCTGAGCAAGCTTCTTATCCAAGCCCCAGAACACCTGCCAAGCAACCAGGCTTTTTTATTCATTTAGTCAACTTACAGACGGCTTGCTACACAATGCGGGTCTCTCTCTAAGCAGTTTGCAATAAGAAAGTCAGAGACTCTAACCAAGGGTCAAGGTCTCTAAAACACACAGCAGAGCAATACACACATACAGATAATAAATCACCACTGATAAAAAAATCGTTTTTAAAAGAAGAAATACTGACTTCTGATACAAACTAAAAACAATAAACAGTATAATCGCATGATCAAGAGATCAACTGTTGAGAAACCCCCAAGCGAAAAAGGCCATTTTTCATTCAGTGTCTAACACCGTCCAACTGTTGACATACCAACTGAAGCTGACTCCTTGCTACTAAGGTCATCTAATGACTACAACTGACCTTGGGGGTATCCTGAAACTATGTATAAGAGGGAGTGCAAAGGTAAAGGGCACCCCTGACCATTAGGTCCAGTTGTGACCGACTCTGGGGTTGCGGCGCTCATCTCGCTTTATTGGCCGAGGGAGCTGGTGTACATCTTCCAGGTCATGTGGCCTAAGCTGCTTCTGGTGAACCAGAGCAGCGCACGGAAATGCAGTTTACCTTCCCGCCGGAGTGGTACCTATTTATCTACTTGCACTTTTTGTGCTTTCGAACTGCTAGGTTGGCAGGAGCAGGGACCGAGCAGCGGGAGCTCACCCCGTCGTGGGGATTCAAACTGTCGACCTTCTGATCGGCAAGTCCTAGGCTCTGTGGTTTAACCCACAGCGCCACCCGCGTCCCAGTCAAGAGGGAGTGTAACCCCATCCAAAACAGGAAGTTTCCCAACTCTTGGACCCAGGAACCATTCACCATAAGGATTCAATTTCAGATGATTGGCTCTCGTCTAGCCCATCAGCCCAGGTAATGCATGGCCCTGTCATGATTCAGATGTTAAAGAGAATCCCTCAAATATCAGCTCCCCACTCCTTTCAGGTGTCCTGTGCCCTGGATAAGAGCTACGCCAAACTTCTGTTGCCCTCTAGCTAGGCAGAGTCAGTCTTGGGGGGAGGGAAGACCCCACTCCCCTTTAATGGGGTGCTTGCTAGAGAATCTTGCCCATCAGCCCAAGAGAAGGTAATTCCCAGAAATAAGTGCTGCCCAACCAATAGAGAAAGGCATTTGGCCAAGACACCAATGAGCCACTGTTGATAGTGGACGACGCTGGGCTAGATGAATCAAGTCACTGGGCACAGGCAGCAGAAGACACTGGAAAGTGAAGCTTGCATTCGGTTAAAGAACTAGAACCTCGACCTACCTGAACGATGCCCAGAGTAGCAGAAGTAACAGGGTCAGAGAAGTCGCCGCCCGGAGGAGATACACTGAGCACAGATAGGAAAGAAGGAGAGAGAGAGAGATGTCAGTGTTTGTAAAAAATAAAAAAAAAGGTTCTGACCTCCCTTTGTCGCCTCAGCCTGCTCCTCGGACCCTAGTCGGCATAAAAGAGTCCATGAGAAGAGTATCCTTGCAGAGTACTTTCTGCTTTTATTTTTAAAAGACTTTCTGCAAAAAGCGACTGACCAACTGTACACACCTCAACACCAGCAGCTTTCACTAACTAACTAACTAACTAACTAACTAACTAACTAACCAACCAACCAACCAACCAACCCAACAACAAACTAACATTTCTCACTCTATATATACAACCTGACTCATGCTGACCCAGCTTTTTAAGCATTAAAGAAACAGCGGCCAATTTTTAGCCATGACACGAGAGAGAGAGAGAGAGAGAGAGAGAGAGGGAGGGAGAGAGGGAGAGAGAGAGAGGCATGAACAGCAGCAATAGACATTTCATGGGGAACGGCAGTTGTGTGACTTGGCAACTCGGTGCTCAGATTTGCACCCACCACACAACTTCTTCTGAAACGCAATCTGAGACAAGGGGACGGGGAAAATGCCAAACCCAGATTTCATCCTTGATGCAGTGTTGTAAATCATAGTCTAGCATGTACTAGATGTTGTAGAAATAAGCCCAGTCCTCGGTACCCTACCAAGGGTTAAGACTAATTCAGTGCAGTTACACACACACACTCCAGCCACATTTACCATTTTACTCCTTTCTAGACCACAATGAAAATGTACCTATGTGGCGCGTAAGAGCTCAAAGCATAACCATGAAATCAAAGCGAAATATTTTAAAGAAGAAGGAACACAGAACGGGTCACCTGGCAAGAAGATTATCAAACACAATAAATGTAATTCAGTAAAAACAAGAGATCCACAGCAGTCTATGTCTCAGAATCAGATCCACCCCCAGTGACACTCTTCAGCTCTTCATAGAGCAATGCCCAGTAAAAGTCTGGAAGGATAAAAATGTTTGTGTGGTGACAGAAAATAGCCAAAATCTTGTGATGGAGGTTGTTCCATAGTTGGGGTGCCACCACAGAAAAGGCCCCGTCCCCACACAACGTGCTCCAGGAATAGGTAAGACAACAAGGGCCTCTTCAGCAGATCTTAATAGAGGGGGAGGTTGATACAAGGAGAGGCGCTCCTAATATTTTAATCAGGTTTAGGGAACCAGCGGCCCTCCAGCTGATGTGACAATAACTCTCACCATCCCATACCATTGACCAGTGCTGGCTGGGAATGATGGGACTTGTAGTCCAATGACTTGTTGAGGGCCACAGGTTCCCCATCCGTGACTCACTCCTTTTTTGAAGCTGCAGTGAAAATCAAGTAGGCTCAGCGAAAGCAGCCGTAACACAGACACATCAAAGCTGACTGGGTCAGACTACTGAGACTCTAATTTAAGACCTTTATCCAGTTTTGAAGAAGAAAGCACAAAGAGATAGGGTGGTTATCCCCACGCATTAGTTTCCCCTGGAAATGGCATGGTAAACCTACAGCTTCGAATTCTGACCTGGGTGCTGCATAGTTGGTTCCACTAAAGCAGCTGGCTCTGGATTCCACCTTCCCTGGCATGGCAGAGAATCAACAAACTGAAGACTGAATCTCTCCCTGTGGCTTTGTCATCTTCCACTGACTAGTCCTGGGCTTGGCCTTCCCTGCCTTGCTTCCTATGACTAAACCCTTGTGCCACATCTGACCCTGACTTATCTATTTCCAGCCTCTGACTCGCCTTCCTTATGTAGCTCCTTGGGGAACAGGGAATGCTCTGCTTTGCACAAGACAGACCTTGCAAATCCCAGCTGAAGAAACGAAGGACCAAGGGGCTTTGCCATACTTACGCTCCCACAATGCTGACGCTCCCTTCCCTCTCTGGGTTCCCCAGACACTTCACTCTGCCGGCCCGTTCGTAGAAAGAAGCCAAGCGGGCGCCGAGATAGGCTGGATAACCGCTGTCTGCAGACATCAACACAGAGAAATGGAAAGTTAGCTTCCCCAACCACAGGAAGGTTCAGGGCCTTTCTTGGAGAAACCTCCCAAGGCGGACGTCAGGAGCGGAAGGCCTACCAGCAGGCATCTCAGCCAGGCGTCCCGAAATTTCTCGAAGGGCCTCCGCCCATCGGGATGTAGAGTCAGCCATCATACTGACATTGTAGCCCATGTCGCGGAAATACTCAGACAAGGTGATCCCTACAAAAGAACAAGAATTGCAGGTCAGAGGGGGCTGCTAGGGGCGCCTTGGAAGATGGCCGACGATACCATCTCTCTGGCTCACATGAGGTAATTTAGGGGCTGATTATGGGAGTACATCAGCCTCCCGATTTCTTCCCAGGGAATGGGCACATGTCTTCTGGAATGGTGAGGGGAGGGCGAGGAACTGAGGTAGATACTGAGGTGGAGACAAGGTGCATGTAAAATAAATATCCATGTCAGTCCTCATCCCTTGAACTGCACAATGGGGATCTCTGATCCTAATGAAGGGGCCTAGAGCGCCAGTATTTGGAACAGAAGCCACTGGCACTGGGGTGGGAGGGAGACAGGGTACCTGCCGAAACTCTGGTCTAGCTCCAAAATCTTCCCAACTGAGGCTCTGCCCAGGCAGAGGGACTGCAGAAACCACAAAGGAGAACCAGTGGGAGGTAATTTACTACAGGCACCCATCTCTTCTACAGCAAATAGCAAGTCTTAAGCACAGAGTAAAATCCTTAATGATAAACTTAAGGACTGTCTGCACTGCCTTCGGCTGAAAAAACAGGAAAGATGCAGGAGTCCCAAATAGCCTTTTGTATTCTCAACTCTTACCAGTGTAGATGGAAGCTTCCCTGGCAGCCACAGGCATGTTGGAGGTGTTTGCGACCAGAGCAGTTCTCTTCATAATGCTTTCGACCTTCCCATCAACCTCCATTGTCAGCTGCAAAGGCAAGAGAAACAGGACTGAAAATCCACTGGAAAATATGCAGGTAATAAGAGGCACATCTGACAAAATTTGGAGAAATAACAGGGTTGCAAATTAATTGGTCCAAATCAGAGATGATGATATTTAACTATGATGAAGATAGACAGACAGACAGAAGAAGCATGCACACAAAACCTCCATAGTAGATTAGGCACCCTGCTCCAGACCTTCGCTATCCGTGAGTGGGGATGAGAACAGAAGGATGGAGGTTAACATACTCAGCCCCGCTCTCCCTGCTCACGTGTTATAGAATCATAGAATCCTAGAGTTGGAAGAGACCACAAGGGCCATCGAGTCCAACCCCCTGCCAAGCAGGAAACACCATCAGAGCACTCCTGACATATGGTTGTCAAGCCTCTGCTTAAAGACCTCCAGAGAAGGAGACTCCACCACACTCCTTGGCAGCAAATTCCACTGTCGAACAGCTCTTACCGTCAGGAAGTTCTTCCTAATGTTTAGATGGAATCTTCTTTCTTGTAGTTTGCATCCATTGCTCCGTGTCCGCTTCTCTGGAGCAGCAGAAAACAACCTTTCTCCCTCCTCTATATGACATCCTTTTATATATTTGAACATGGCTATCATATCACCCCTTAACCTCCTCTTCTCCAGGCTAAACATGCCCAGCTCCCTTAGCCATTCCTCATAAGGCATCGTTTCCAGGCCTTTGACCATTTTGGTTGCCCTCCTCTGGACACGTTCCAGTTTGTCAGTGTCCTTCTTGAACTGTGGTGCCCAGAACTGGACACAGTACTCCAGGTGAGGTCTGACCAGAGCAGAATACAGTGGCACTATTACTTCCCTTGATCTAGATGCTATACTCCTATTGGAGTATGTTTTAGATGAGAGCAGAACATCTAAATAAGGCTAATGGCATGAATTCTTCTAAATGTAGGTATGAAGGGTCATCAGTAGACATTGAAATTCAATTACAGCAAGAGTCCTAACTGGACTGCTTCAACATTTCACTTCCAAACTCAGGGTTGCCCTATATTCCTATTCACAAGTGCTCCAAGGTTTATGGAGAAAACTAAAATAGAATATTAAGATTACCCCTTATAGCTTTGTTTACTCAATTTAAGTCAAGCTTAATCGACTTGGACATTAATCCCCTCCCCAAATCCACACACTTTGCTTAAATTAGAACTGCATTGAGGCACGAAGACCACAGTCTACGTTTTGCTTGAACAGTATTTCCATACCCAATACTGACCTCTGGGAAGTCTCTGAGGACTTCAGACATTTCATTTCCTCGTTCCCCACAGCCTACGTATATGATAACATCACTGTTGGAATATTTGGATAGAGACTGAGAAATCACAGTCTTTCCGCAGCCAAAAGCCCCAGGAATAGCCGTTGTGCCTCCTTGAACACACCTAAAGGAAGAATATAGACTGGATTAGTATTTTAACTTGGAGGGAAAGAAACAATGGACAAACAGATAGAAGGGAAGTGCAACATATATTTTAAAACTGGCACAAGCCCCAAGATTTAAAGAGGACATGTTGAATCTGACCATTTAAGGTATCCTGCCCTACTCCAGCAGTATTTAAAATGTCAGAAGAGTAGCTGTACCCTGTGAGCACTCTTAATGAACTTTGAAAGCCACTTTGGAGCTCCTTCAGCTAAAGAGTGAAATAAAAATGTTTCAAAGAAATATGGGTCTGTTATAGCAAAAACAGAAAACAGAAACCTTTGCTCTAGCTTCTATGTAAACTGGCAGTTTGCATGGGCTGTATATGTTTGCTTGTTCTTGCCCAAACCCTTTTCTCTCTATATGCAATGATTTAAACGGAAAACACAACCGAAGACGTGGTTCAGCATCAATAGAAAGATCTTCCGCTTTTTAATATTAAAATCTTTATCGTGGTTTTAGTGCTCTGAGCATTGCACATGCCGTTATTCCAGTTATGCTGCCAGCAACAGTTCTACTATACATAACTGGAGAACTTTTCTTCTACTAAAAGAAGCAGCAAAAAACAGACTTTGCAATCATGGTTGCTACTTACGGAAAGAGGGCATCAAGGACTCTCTGACCCGTTAAGAGAGGGTGATTGGCGGGCAACTTTTCTGTGACAGGGCGGACTTGCCGTACGGGCCAGACCTGGACCATAGTGAATTTCTCCTTCACTCCCTCAAACTCCAGCTCCAACACAACATCCTGCAAAAGGGCGGTGAAACGAAGAACAAACAAAATGCACTGGAAGCTCTGCTGGCAAAAAGTCAACTAGGACAACGGCATGCTGCTGACTTCAGCAAAGTCACGTTCATATTAAAAAGTGGGGTCCTGGCGTCATTTATAGTCAGTAGACAGGAAGCAAAGAGGTTTGCTGGTGGTGGCAGGTCCTGCGTCAAGCCACCTCTGCAAGCTGCCTCCATGACGGCAATTTTGGCATCCCTCAAGCAACCCTTATCTGCTAGGAATTTGTGGGAGTCAGTAGGACTCCCTGGTGGTGGAGAGACAGAGGGAATTTTACCAAGCCGGGTAACCTGTCTCTTCCCTGCCCAAGAGATTGCATATTCTGCACAAGTGCTGAGGCAGTGCTTGTAGAATATGGAGATCTACTGGAGGGGCCACAGTTGTCTATACAGAGGGCATAACAGAGTACATGGCCTCATAACAGAGAACTGGAGTTTTTCTTGCACATTAAGTGTATCAGTGAAATTGAGTCTATTGTACCTTCACCGCCTTCTTCCCTAATCAGGCCCATTTTTCACACACACACACACACACGTACGTCCTGGCTGCTGTGAAATCCAGCCCAGCCAAGGCAAGAACGCAGGTGCTGGAAAAGGGAGAATGAGAGCAGAGTTTTTCTGTAGCTCCACTGCCTCCCCCACCTTAAAACACAGACCTGCAGAGACTCCATCGTCTGAGCAAGCGCAAAAAATTATGAAATGGGAAGTGTTTCCTCGAGCGTACTACCAGGTCTGATACAGTTCACACAAAACCTGGCATCATGCAAGGACAAAACATTAGGCAGCGGAGAAAAACTTATTATTTGAAGAAAAACTTACAGACGTGTCGTAATTCCCAGGTGGAGCAATGTAGGTCACCGTCCCCCTGTTTCGCGGGGGCAGCATGATCTTGTGTTTGATAAGAGAGTTTTCAGTCACTATGCCATAAATATCACCGCCTGTGATATGACTGCCAACCTGAAGGTCAAAGAAACTGCTAATATTAATATACAGAGGTATTATATTTACACAGTGCATTAAAAACATTATGGATACCCAACTGCAAAGCGGGTCAATTCAGGTTGGTCAACAGCGCTGCCAAAATACAATCAACAGCAAACATGTTCTCCGTAACTTACCCGCAGGTTTTTGACAGGCGAGAAGTCCCATTTGAGATCTCTGCTCAGAGCTGTCACATTGACTCCTCTGGGGATGTAAATGCTCTGGGTTTGAGTGCTGATGTCTGACAGAGGCCTCTGAATACCGTCAAAAATGGCTCCCATGATTCCGGGGCCAAGCTCCACCGAGAGGGGCTTGCCAGTACGGAGTACGGGGTCTCCTACAGAAACACCAGCTAAACAATTGGTTAAGGAAGGCAGCCTAAAGGGGGTGTCAAGCTAACTAGAAATGTATTAACTGGTTCACTAACCAATTACCCTTCATGGTGGGCCACAAAAAACATCTTGCAACCGAACTTCAGGTTTCAGCCAACGGCTCCCATTCTGGGAGGGAGAAAAACATTTTGGTGAGCCAACAAGTACAGTCGTACCTTGGTTCTCGAACAGAATGCGTTCCGAGAGTCCGGAACTGTTCGAAAACCAAGGCGCGGCTTCCAATTGGCTGCAGGAGCGTCCTGCAGCCAATCGGAAGCCACGACGGATGTTCGGCTTCCAAAAATCGTTCAAAAACCGGAACACTCACTTCCGGATTTCGATCGTTCGGAAGCCCATTTGTTCAGGAGCCAAGGCATTTGAGATCCAAGGTACGACTGTATTTTCAGACATTCCAGAGAATAGCAACAAAGTTGTTTCAACTCCAGAGGTCTTTGACTTATCATAAACCATCCTGGAGAGTTTAGCAAGCCAATGTGATTCTGAAGGTGGGCAGAATAAAGGTTGGTGCTATTTTTGCCTCCTCTTGGGAAAAAGGAAATGAGTCGCAGGCCATACTACAATGAACCGTATAATTCTGATAAACCTAGTGTAATATGAGTCTCTCTAACCTTCTACACATCGTCCTTGTTTTGCTTACTTGTTTATACTTGCGATTTTTTATTTTTTTTACAATTTCAAATACAAAATACAATTGTAAACCAAGAAAACTTTAATAATAATAAAAAAGAGCTAGGGCTTTGTTTTTTAAAAAATACAAAATACAAAATGAATTGCTCAGTTCCCCAGGCAGATAGGATTATTCCCATTATGGATGGGGGTTCCACTTGCTCTTAGGGATCAAACTGGAAGTAATACCAGACCAAGAACGGTGTTCTGGTGTCTAGGCAATAACTTTGGCCCAGAAGCTTTGGCTGGTATGCCAAGTGCACCCACTACTTGAACCCAAGGATCTTGGCTCCCACGGAAGTCAACATCCCGTTTTCATTTTTACTCTACTCAACATACCCTTGAATGGCAGAAATCACACACCAGCTGAAAGGATACAGGTTTCCTCATATACCTGAATAGTTGCCATGTCCCCCTCCAGCCGGATAATTTCTCCGACAAGCTCACAGTGGCCAACTCGTACCAATTCATACATAGCTGCACCTGCCATGTTGCAGGCAGTGACAACTAGGGGAAACAAAAGAAAGAGATGAATGCAGATTCAAAACTGTGATTTTCCGTTGGAAGGTAAAGGTAAAGGTAAAGACCCCTGACCATTAGGTCCAGTTGTGGCCGACTCTGGGGTTGCGGTGCTCATCTTGCTTTACTGGCCAAGGGAGCCGGCGTACAGCTTCAGGGTCATGTGGCCAGCAGGACTAAGCCGCTTCTGGTGAACCAGAGCAGCGCACGGAAACGCCGTTTACCTTCCCCGCCAGAGAGGTACCTATTTATCTACTTGCACTTTGACGTGCTTTCAAACTGCTAGGTTGGCAGGAGCAGGGACCGAGCAACAGGAGCTCACCCTGTCACGGGGATTCGAACCGCCGACCTTCTGATTGGCAAGCCCTAGGATCTGTGGTTTAACCCACAGCACCACCCACGTCCCTTCCCGTTGGTAGGAAGGGACAATTCAGTAGCTTTGCATTTTTAAATTTCTGCAAATACAGTGTTTTGTTTGCAACTGGAAGTAGAGCCCAAAATATTGCTGTAATGCATGATAGACTCCTATTACTGAAGTGGTAAGGGAACCCCGTGTTTGAGCTTCTTGGCTGCGAGTCCTGGAAGTCCTGCTCCCTGTCTTGCTAGCCTTTTCCAACTGGCCTGGGAGGGTGGGGGCCGACTTACTAAAGCTACAAAATCTGGGGCTGCTGAGCAGACGAGTGGGCTGAGGTGTCATTTAGGGAGTTTTGTGGGGATAGCAGTTGTTGCTGCTATTGATATTAATTTCTGCATCTTTATTTTAGATCTTATGATTTATATGGAAATGTTCAATTTGGTTCTGTACTTTTTGATGCTTTGCTTTATAACTACTTTTGCTGTTTGTAATTATGCAATTCGTTTCCGTTTTGCAAGCCGCCTCGAGCATGGCTTGAACTGTGGAAAGGCGGGTCTACAATTAGAATGATGCATATATGTTCCTTCCTTAAAGAAAGGTGGGTGCCAGGAAGCAGGGATCTAGCCTAGCCTTCTCCCTGGCATGCTACTTTGTAGAGCAATTTTTGTGTGTGTGCAGAGGAGAATACTGTCATGAGGTCACAGAACAATAAAGATGGAAAGCTGGAAAAACCACAAAGTCTAGTCCAACCCCTGCAATGCCAGAATCTTTCACCCAGGCCGGGGCTCGAACCCATGACCTTGAGATTTGCAGTTAAGACAAGCAGTAAGGCCAGCAAGAAAGGAGATAGCTGGTGGATCCTAATGTCACAAAAGCTCTGATTTTTCTCAAAAGCAGGGGGTGGGATCAATCTATGCAGATTTGCTCTGCCTTGAGAAAGGGGGCATTTAAGGGACTCTATCAGGTGAAAGGATGCAGGTTCCCAAATAACTCCTATTATCCTGTCCTGAGCTTTCAGACCATGCCTCTCCTGGACACGACTATGGAGGATACTTCTTTCTAAGCACCATTTCACTGCTGCTCATTTGAAGTACACATACCAAGGGCACTTACCAGGTCCTGAAACTCCAAAGACATAGCCAAAGGCATCCTCTCTGTCTTCATCACGTACTTTGGGAAGTTTGGAGAAATCCATCTTTACTGTCCAGCTAGCTGAGAAGAAAGGGGGGAGAAAAGTCTAGTTTGCATGTTCAGTTAAAGGTAAAGGGATCCCTGACCATTAGGTCCAGTCGTGACCAACTCTGGGGTTGCGGCGCTCATCTCGCTTTACTGGTCGAGGGAGCCGGCATACAGCTTCCGGGTCATGTGGCCAGCATGACTAAGCCGCTTCTGGTGAACCAGAGCAGTGCACGGAAACGCCGTTTACCTTCCCGCCGGAGCGGTACCTATTTATCTACTTGCACTGGTGTGCTTTCGAAGTGCTAGGTTGGCAGGAGCTGGGACCGAGCAATGGGAACTCACCCCGTTGCGAGGATTCGAACCGCCAACCTTCTGATCGGCAAGCCCTAGGCTCTGTGGTTTAACCCACAGCGCCACCCGCGTCTCTTTGTTCGGTTAGCCTACATCAAATCACAGCAAGGCCACTCACAATTAGCACACAGTGGAATCCCCCCACATTACATGCATTCTCTCACTTTTTGAGTCTGAATCTTGTGTTCCCCCCACAACTGTCAGTTAAGTAGCTGAGCAACTATGTAGGACTGTATACCAAGGTTCTTCTGCATCTTGAAGTGCATACAAAATATTGCCATGAAATAATCAGAGTGCTAAAGAACTCTGTAAATATTCTTTTCAGTTCCCTATTTTAGCTGCTGATCTCTGTGGAATGCCCTTCTGGCTTGCACTCTTTACAAAGACTTGAGGAATGAGATTATCACCCCTCTCTTATTGTCCATTCCGGGTCGCCTAACCACTGCCACAGCGTCTTTTCTCCTGGCAGATCAAGAGGAGCAGATGACAGCAAAGGTTGCAAGGTTTTTAGCTGCGGCAATCAGAATAAGGTCCACTATTTGACTGCTGATTCTGGAGCCTAAAGTGTGTTTCATATAATCGACTTTTTATTTCTGTTCTTTGTATATTGCACTGCTGTTTTGTTGCTATGGCCGATGGCTGACACAAATAAAGATTCATTCAAGAAGGATATCTGTGAAAATCTGCGGGTACACAATATGCAATCACAACTGCTAGCTCAGCAGCCCTGGAATGTATTTGGTGTTGAGGAAGCTCTCAACACTATTCAGACATAGCTACAAAATAAGTGTGCTTAGCCTTCCTTTGTGCTGATCTGAAGCATCACCAAGATAGCCTTATACAACCCTGGCTACCTACAAGTGTTAGAAATTAGCCAGGCGCCAGGCGCGTTTTGCTACTGGCGTGGGTCCAGGTGCCACCTCCTGGGAGATCTCTGGATGCCCAGTTGGCGAATGACATCTCCATCTGGCTGGTCCCCCCAGCTTTCTTAAGCAGGTAAGCAGAAGAGCTTATTTATTGCATTTATATCCAAACTTTCCCCCCTCCAAAGCATAATTCAGGCGTTACTCCGGAACAGAGGGTGTGGAGAAAAACTATGAATAATTAGCACACTGTGAGAAAACACTCTGCCCATAAACAAGAAGGGAGTATATTATGGTAACATATTTGGGTTTTGACGCTTTCAGAGGGTTCCTCTTTCCCTTAAACCTGTTTTTAACATTCCCACTATTTTACAAAGCTATCCACTTACAAAGGTTACACACTGTTTTGGAGATCAGGAAATGGGAGTTGCAGAGTTGAATACTGTACACACATTTCTACTACATTCTTTAAAGAATTCTGCTACAATAAACTTAAAACACATTTTCACCCATAACATGGCATGTTGATTGCCTGAGATCAATTTTAGCCAAACCAAATAACCATTTTACAGTGCAACGCCTAACAAGAGAGTTACCTTGTTCAGCTCACACTGGGGAGTCCAATATGTTTTGACCTAAGGATTTTTTTGCAACAAAATCTGAATCAGTTTGAAATTAAAATCACATGTGTGTCGCAACCAAGATTCTCGTCCGAAGCAATCACCCAGAAAGCAACGCATGGTAAAATACTAAAAGGTCCATACCTTAGGGGAAGCGGCAACAAAAAATATCCACCAGTCTTATGAAGGAATCCAAACACAAGCTCTAAGAAATCAGGAAAAAGCAGACGATTTGCCTTCCTGGCTCCGAAGAGATAGGAAAAAAGGCATTTCAGGAAGACACAGCAAAGAAAAGATTGTCAGCTGACCAGATGAGTCATCCATCCCTCCCCAAAAGGACTGCTGCAATAGCAAGTCACGCTGCTCAAGGCCCAACTAAATTTAAAATGTGCTCTTTTTGAATTTCAACACACTCCGTCGTGCTGAGGCTGAAAGCAAAATCAACTCTCAGTCACAAGCTGTTTCCGTGCTTGGGAAAGACCCAAAGAAGATGAGACACACTGTTTTTGCTATCTCAAGAGCCCATTTATAAAATGATCGAGTCAGAAAATAAAACGCCTCTGTTTTATTGCATTCTTCACTTCTGCAGAACTAATCAGTCACTGTCCAGTCTAACTGCAGCAATTACCTTGTGGGGCAAGAATGGGGATCTGGTGACCCTATGAAATTGTAGTCCAGGTAAAGGACCCCTAGATAAAGGGGTCCAGTCTAAGTCCAGTCAAAGGCAACTATAGGGTTGTGGCGCTCATCTTGCTTTCAGGCTGAGGGAGCCAGCGTTTGTCCACAGACAGCTTTCCAGGTCATGTGGTCAGCATGACTAAACTGCTTCTGGCACAACGGGACACCATGACGGAAGCCAGAGTGCATGGAAACGCTGTTTATCTTCCCGCTGGAATGGTACCTATTTATCTACTTGCACAGGCGTGCTTTCGACCTGCTAGGTTGCAGGAGCTGGAACAGAGCAACGGGAGCTCACTCCGTTGCGGGGATTTGAACCGCTGAACTTGCGATCGGCAAGCCCAAGAGACTCAGTGGTTTAAATCACAGCGCCACCCATGTCCCTTTAAGTCCAGGTATGGCAGAAACATTGCCCACACATTCGCTCATAACATGTTTTTGAGCTGTAAAGCACTGATTCCACACATTATTGCAATCATATATGAACAAATGTGGCACTGGTCCAGACCTGCTTAGTTGCAGCAAGGTGGACTTCATGTGCTTTCAGCTTATACCAATGGGGACATCCAGATTTTATCACAAAACCTTACTGCTCATGAGGGGTTGCTATGTATCAAAAGAAGCTGCCCCCTCCTATTACTACAGTGGTACCTTGGTTCTCAAACTTAATCCTTTCCGGAAGTCCGTTCCAAAACCAAAGCGTTCCAAAACCAAGGGGCGCTTTCCCATAGAAAGTAATGCAAAACGGGTTAATCCGTTCCAGACAATTAACAACAACCCCTCAAACAGCCATTTAACATGAATTTTACTATCTAACGAGACCATTGATCCATAAAATGAAAGCAATAAACGATGTACTGCAGTCACACAATCAATCAATCAATCAATCAATCAGTAGTTGAAGTGGATTCCACACAGTCACAAAAAAACAGAAATGCAAAATAAATAGCAAAAGGAGACAGCCCTCAGCGAAACACTCAAAACAGAAGTGTGGCACTCAAAATAGAGCACGTTCAGCTTCTGAAAAAAGTTCGCAAACCGGAACACTTATTCCAGGTTTGCAGTGTTTGGGTTCCAAGTTGTTTGAGTACCAAGGCGTTTGAGAACCAAGGTACCACTGTACTTTGCTAATAATCCTAATCCAAAAATATCAACGCTGCCTAAAGCTAAGGAACATCATGACAACTGAATGACCCAATCTGAAAGCCTGATTCTTCCAAGTCTTTAGGGGAGGATAGCTCTAATTCTCCACTGTACTGCAGCCAGTCCAGGCACTGTCCAAAAATAGTTAAATCCAAGACATCACATACACATTTTGAACCACATTCTTCCTTTAATGACTTCCAAGTACAAATTTGGTGGTGTGAACTAATGTGATACAATTGCCTATTATGCATTTTGCCCTCTCCTTTATAATTAAAAAGCTAGTTCAAACTCCCACATAGAAAAAGTTGTGATTTTCAGTCAACAGACTTCTCCTTCAGCATTCAGTATCTTAAACTGTTTGAATAATTGGGGCTATATGCATTGACAGAGGACCAAAACGTTCTCAGCCATTTCTAAAAACTCCTGCAACACGACACTAGAGACAATTGTTTCAGAAGAGACCAAACCTAATCTTTCTAATTCGGTTCAAACTTCGCCCCAACCCAGACACACTAGTTAGATCAGAAAGAATGATTAACAGTGAGTGACTAAGAGTGAAACATACATGAATTATTCTCTTAAGTCTATTGCTTGGCTTGAGTTGTTCCATTCTACCATACAACAAACTGCTTTGCAACTAAAGGAGAATCAATTTTCCCAAGGCAAATTAAGCATTAAGTTGATGGAAAATACTGACGTTACTTCCTCCACTTCTCAATTTTTTCTCTATTGAACTTTATTAAGACAACAGGAAATAGAACTCAAGCTATTTGCATATATAGGAACAATCAATTACACCATAGGAAGCCAATGGTGTTTAAATGGGGGAGGGGGAATATATGAACATTTTACGTACTGCATATTATTGTGTAGTCTTTTTAAAATGAATTTTGGATCACCTGCATAAAGAGAAATTGTACCAAAAAAGGCAGAATATGTTTTCTAATTAAGGCTCTGTTCAGATATCAAGATAAACTACAGATTACATCTATGAATTTAAGAGCCCACATTTTGAATTTCCAAATGCACGATAAGCAAACCAGGGTTTAGAGAAGCTTCTCCTCTTTGATTTTCTGTTCTCTCAGCTTAAGCTCATTCAGACACCACACCAAAATACAGTCAGTGTGAATGATGGATTGCAAGCCCACCTCCATTCATGCTTCCATTTTGGATTGACAGGTAAATTGCACACTATGGTTTGTGAATTCAGACTTCCTATCACAGCTAAACATTCTTAGCTATAGTTTGGCATGGCATCAGGGCTGGATTTAGGTTTGTTGAGGCCCTAATCTACTGAAGGTAATGGGGCTCTTTTTATGACCAGCTGTCTTTTGTCAACAACAAATTCTCGCTGTTTTTTGTGTTGAATATATGCTATATGGTAATTTCTGGACCTAATAGGTATCTAAATCCATTTGCACATGCAGAATGTAGGCACCCTATATATAGAAATGAGCAAACCAGGGAGCAGGTAGCGCTCATTACTTACATCATAGGAGCCTGTTTTTTATTTTATATTTTGGAAATGTACAACCAGGGTTTTTTTCCTTTAATTTTTTTGGGGGGTCCCCAAGAGAGTAGGGCCCTAAGCTACAGCTTGTTTAGCTTATACGTAAATCCGGCACTGCATAGTATCTGAACTGAACCTGAACAAAAGCCAGAAGATAGAAAAAGAGGCAGAAATTCTAAGTTCCAACTGTCTCTCCCCCCCCACCAACCCAAAATAAGATGCTGGACTTTGGTCTGATCCACTTCAAATGATCTTATGCCATATTATTAAAATTAAATATGTAAAATAAACAGCATATAAAAATACCCAGCTAGTGTATTAACGGAAGGTGGGATTTTAAAAGAAGTTCTACCCCTGCTTTATTGGCCTATTACTTTTATATGTTTATATGTGTAGAGAGTGGTGTGAAAAGGATCCAGTTTGGTGTCATGTAGTTTAAAGAAGCTGTTCAAGATTTATGCAAATCGAGATTGCAAGGAGAATTAAAAGCAATGCTCTCCAGTGGAAGCAGCATTTCTAAGAAAGAGGTTTCTGAAGAAGGGTTCCATATTACACAATTGGAAACCACTTAAAACCACAATCTAACAAGAAGACCGAGAGAGGCTTACTGCCAAATTTACACAACACTTTTAGTGTTTTCTAGGATAGAAACGCCATTTAAGGATACATAGTGTGAAATTCTGACAATACTAACTACCTCTCTCTTTGGCAGACAATATTTATAAGAGGATCTGAATATTCTCCAGAGGCATCAAAGGTATTTAGTAAGATTTAGAAAAATGCATGTTCTTCTAGGTACTCGCAAATGTGCGTAAGAACTGTGATGTTCATTTAGCTGTTAAGTCCCATTCTTCTCAAAGGGGTTTATTGCTAGGCAAGTGTATAGGCATCTAAAGCCAATTCTTAAATATCTAGTGAAGCTGTGCAAAACAAAGCATTATTGACAAAATATTATATATACAATACGATGAATGATTAAAAGTATCCCATGTATCAATTAACTGTTCTACTTAGCCATGATTATCTGTCATGGAATGGTGGGCCTCACCTGCTCCCATAGTAAAGAATGGCTGGCAAAATTATGGAGACTAGTTCAAGCATCTCAGCCAACTGAATACATTTTTCTGAGAGAAGTTAGATTACAGCTAAAATATGTTTGAGGTAGAAAAGCCCATCATTATAAAGGTGAGATATAATTAGGAATATTAGCACATCATGAACTTTTCCAGGTTGTTTTTTATTGAACAATTTCATATTGTTTACAGAATTAATATGGTAATTATCAACAACATCAGAATAAAAGAAGGAAGAAGCAAACCCTTACAGCGGGTGAACTGGAAGAGGAACTTACAAAGAAATATGACTCAAGCAAGCAAGCCAAGCCCCAAGCTGCAAAGGGAGGCATAGCCATAAAAAAAACACAGATCACTAAATTAATCTAATTAGAAATGTGAACTCCTTCTTAACCACCAGACCTTGAGCAAAAGCAACTCAACCACCAGTCATGCCAAGGAAAATATTACTATGAGCAACTGTCATATTATCCAGCATTTGACTGCGGCTATTCCCAATACCTTGCCAACACCTTGCCAACAAAGGTCCGTATAGTTAAAGCCATGGTTTTCCCAGTAGTGATGTATGGAAGTGAGAGAGAACCACAAAGAAGGCTGATTGCTGAAGAATGGATGCTTTTGAATTCTGGTGCTGGAGGAGACTCTTGAGAGTCCCATGGACTGCAAGAAGATCCAACCTCTCCATTCTTAAGGAAATCAGCCCTGAGTGCTCACTGGAAGGACAGATCCTGAAGCTGAGGCTCCAATACTTTGGCCACCTCATGAGAAGAGAAGACTCCCTGGAAAAGACCCTGATGTTGGGAAAGATGGAGGGCACAAGGGACGACAGAGGACGAGGTGGTGGGACAGTGTTCTTGAAGCTACTAATATGAGGGAGGCAGTGGAAGACAGGAGTGCCTGGCGTGCTCTGGTCCAGGGGGTCACGAAGAGTCGGACATGACTAAATGACTAAACAACCACCCCTACGGGTGGCACTGAGGACCCTTTGCCTCTGAACCCTTTGCTCTCCTACTTTCAAGGCTCGCTGGGTTCTGGGAGAAGGGGGTCTGGAATGCCTTCTAAAGACACTATGTCCGTCAGCTGTCACCCCCCTTGTGCTTCCTCTTCCTGCTCCTCTCCCATTATTTTTCCAACAACGACAATAATATTTGCCAAGTCAAGTATTATCCCTCTCAGTGAAGTCAGTGATTGGATAGGAAACTGACCCGCCCCCCCTACTTGCCCAGTTTGGAATGGCAGGGCTTTCATTGCAGACCTTGCAGTGGTGCAGCACATCTCAGGCAGTGTTCCTTTCAAAACACTCCAAGACTTAAGTGAATAGGGTTGCTTTTTTTAAAAAAAACACACCCTGCAAATAATGACTCTCTCTCTCTCACACACACACACACACACTCTCGCATAAAATACAAATCTGAAATTGCACTTAAAATCTGAAAAGCATCAAAGAAAGCAGTATAAAGTTCTTTATAAGTTCTTTAAGACACAGCTGTAGCTAGCCTTGAGATTCTTTGACTATATTTCTCATTTCATA
Organism: Podarcis muralis; assembly: GCF_964188315.1. Taxonomy (NCBI): domain Eukaryota; kingdom Metazoa; phylum Chordata; class Lepidosauria; order Squamata; family Lacertidae; genus Podarcis; species Podarcis muralis. The sequence continues at coordinate 895,487 of NC_135671.1, forward strand.
TCTCCTGATATAACCAGTTTTCTAAGTGCTTAATATGAGCATGCCTGTTAATGTTTTCAACCTCTACTATTCTGTCATTGCATTTGGATTCAGCTCCTGAGAGCTCAACACAGCTACTTTTCAGTTGTCTCATGCAATAATAATAAATAGTAATAATATTTGCCAACTCAAGTATTATCCCTCTCAGTGAAGTCAGTGATTGGATAGGAAACTGACCCCCCCTTCTTGCCCCCAGTTTGGAATGGCAGGGCTTTCATTGCAGAGTTAAACCTTGCAGTGGTGCAGCACATCTCAGGCAGTGGATGAGCCCCACGTGAGAGCAGAAGTCAGATGCTGAGACACATAGTATGGACTCTCTCTGGCCCTCTGCCCTCGCACCGAGGAAATAGACAGGAGACGACTAGACCAGTGTTTCCCACCTTGGGCCTCCAGCTGTTTTGGGACTACAACTCCCATCATCCCTAGCTAGCAAGACCAGTGGTCAGGGATGATGGGAATTGTAGTTCAAAAACAGCTGGAGGCCCAAGGTTGAGAAACACTGGACTAGACGACTCAACCACAACAGAGGTGGGGAGGGAGATGCTGGGCCTTTGCTCCTATATGGGGGGGGGGGTGTGAGGCGATATTCCGCCCTCTTTGAAGGGTCCCCGGAGAGAAAGGCGCCCTTCAGGGCAAGGGCGAGGGGGGAGCGGGGCTGACGGGGCGGGAAGGAACCGTGACAGCTCCTGGGAAGCCGGTCTAAAGGGAGGGAGCCAGAGGGAGAGAAGGGCGGTGAGGCGACGGCGGCGGCGGCGGCTCACCTCGGGCGAATGACTGGAGCAGCTCCGCGCGCAGTGACTCAGGAAGCGGCCGAGCACCGACTGCCGACGCGCCCTTTCCCCGGCGGACGAATCCTGCAGGCGCCTCCGGAAGTGACGCGGAAGCACTTCCCGTCGAGCCTCTCGGGCTCCGGAGGACCTTCTCGCGGCGCCTGCGCGCTTGGGGCGGTAAAATGCCGTAAAGTAAAGCAGGGGCGGGGCGCCGGGTGGAAGCCAGAGCTGAAGTTGCGACACAACCTGGGAGGGCCTTGACGGCTTTGCCTCACAGACGCGGGTTTAGCCCCGCAGAGGTACGAAAAGGGGAGAGGTGCGCGTCGCCCGGCCAGAGAACGAGCTTCCGGGTTCGCGTCGCCCGCCATTGACAAAACTTCCCCGCAGAGCGAAAGCTGCCCGTCGGGGGAAAACCAGATTTCATCGCAGCTGTTTGAAGGCTAAAGCGCAACGCCCAAATAAAAGAAGCAGAGAGCGGGGCTTGGTATCTTTTTTTTTTTTTTTTTAAAAAAAAAGCTCATTTCGTGTGAACATTTTTTAAAAATTAGGTTTTTAAACATTGGGAAATGGCCCTCCCAAAATAAATTCAAAACCAAAGCAAACACTTTCATGTGCTTTTACACAAGCGCGCGCACATATGCACATTGCTGTTTTTCCTGGGGACACACATTGGGTACGCACACCCCTAAACATTTTGTGAATCTTTCTACTTTTGTCCATTTAATGTATTTATCTTTCACGATTTGAACTATAAAATAATGGGGTTTTTTAGTCAAAATGAGAGTACCCCTAAACATTTTTTTTTTAGAAAAAAAGCACTGCATATGCAAACACAAGTATAATTAAATATGCATTAAATGCAAAGTGTAATTTAACAGGGAGGGGGGGAAACATTAGCTGATGTTGACGCTGCTGTTTGTCTGTGCTGGGGCAGTTTAGTAACTGTGAGTTTTCACTTGTCATATGTAAAATGATCAGCACAGAGTTCTCCCCCAATTTTACGTTAATGTAACTTTTCTGCCTTGAAGGAGGAGCAAAGAAAGTCTCTAAAGAGTGTATTTCAGCTTCTCCCTAGATTCACTCCTGGATTTTAAAGCTCTTCGGAAGGCATTGCGTTCAGCGGCCATACTGGGGAAAGTCTTCTGGTAGTAATATACTGTAAAAACAAAAGTTGTTTTTCAAAAACATAAATGCAACAAATGATCCCATGTTGCAAATAGGGGAGGGGCTGTGACAGCCCTGCGGTGTAATCCACTGTTAATAGTGCAGGCTGCAGTCAAACTGAGGATGAGAGTGTTTCATAACAGCTCTGTAATATACCAGTCAAATTCTATCTTTTTTGCAGATTGGGGATTAGGCACAGGCAGAAAATGGCAGGCGACGTCATGTAAAATCCTGAATTTTCATACTGATAGCTGGAAAAAGGTAAAAGGCGGATCTAGACGGATCCTCGTGAATTCATATGATTTTTCCATTCAAATTAAATTAAACCACCATGATACTGTAGACCATGTCTTACTCTGTAGACAGCATCAAAAAAATCATGCACCCACTATTTCGTGGGGCCGCAGGGGCGCAAAAACATGGTTAAAAAACACGGATCCTCATGGATCCTCATGATTTTTGCACAAGACCAGCCCAAAATCACCATCAGATCAAACATCATGGCCAGGGGCACAGCATCCACCACAAAAATCACGGATCCACGGCTTCCTGGCCATACCGTGGCCCAAAAACGTGGTTTTGAAGCACGGATCCTCATGGATCCTCACGCTTTTTGCATTGGGCCAACCCAAACCCACTGTCAAATCACATATCATAGCCAGGGGCACAGCCTACACCACAAAAAAATCGGATCCACGCCTGCCTGGCCATACCATGGCCCAAAAACGTGGTTCCAAAGCATGGATCCTCATGATTTTTGCACAAGACCAGCCCAAAGTCACCATCAGATCAAACATCATGGCCAGGGGCACAGCATCCACCACAAAAATCACGGATCCACGGCTTCCTGGCCATACCGTGGCCCAAAAACGTGGTTCTGAACCACGGATCCTCATGGATCCTCATGATTTTTGCACAAGACCAGCCCAAAGTCATCATCAGATCAAACATCATGGCCAGGGGCACAGCATCCACCACAAAAACCACGGATCCACGGCTGCCTGGCCATACCGTGGCCCAAAAACGTGGTTTTGAAGCATGGATCCTCATGGATCCTCATGATTTTTGCACAAGACCAGCCCAAAGTCACCATCAGATCAAACATCATGGCCAGGGGCACAGCACCCACCACAAAGATCACGGATCCATGGCTTCCTGGCCATACCGTGGCCCAAAAATGTGGTTTTGAAGCATGGATCCTCATGGATCCTCATGCTTTTTGCCTTGGGCCAACCCAAACTCACTGTCAAATCACACATCATGTCCAGGGGCACAGCTTACAACACAAAAAACTCGGATCCACGGCTTCCTGGCCACTCCATGGCCCAAAAACGTGGTTTTGAAGCACGGATCCTCATGGATCCTCACGCTTTTTGCCTTGGGCCAACCCAAACTCACTGTCATATCAAACATCATGTCCAGGAGGACAGCCTGCACCACAGAAAACTCGGATCCACAGTTATCTGGCAACGGCATGGCCCAAAGACGTGGTTTTGAAGCACGGATCCTCATGGATCCTCACGCTTTTCGCATTGGGCCAACCCAAACTCACCGTCAGATCACACGTCATAGCCAGGGGCACAGCCTGCACCACAAAAATCACGGATCCACGGCTTCCTGGTCATACCGTGGCCCAGAAACGTGGTTTTGAAGCACGGATCCTCATGGATCCTCACGCTTTTTGCATTGGGCCACCCCAAATACACTGTCAAATCACACATCATGTCCAGGGGCACAGCCTGCACCACAGAAAACTCAGATCCACGGTCATCTGGCAACGGCATGGCCCAAAAACGTGGTTTTGAAGGTCGGATCCGCACGGATCCTAACGCTTTTTGCATTGGGCCACCCCAAATTCACTGTCATATCACACATCATGTCCAGGGGCACAGCCTACACAACAAAAAACTCGGATCCACGGTTATCTGGCAACGCCATGGACCAAAAACGTGGTTTCGAAGCACGGATCCTCATGGATCCTCATTATTTTTGCACTAGATCAGCCCAAAGTCACCATCAGATCAAACATCATGGCCAGGGTCACAGCATCCACCACAAAAATCACGTATCCACGGCTTCCTGGCCATACCGTGGCCCAAAAACGTGGTTTTGAACGTCGGATCCTCACGGATCCTAACGCTTTTTGTATTGGGCCACCCCAAATTCACTGTCAAATCACACATCATGTCCAGGGGCACAGCACCCACCACAAAAATCACGGATCCATGGTTTCCTGGCCATACCGTGGCCCAGAAATGTGGTTTTGAAGCACGGATCCTCATGGATCCTCATGATTTTTGCACAAGATCAGCCCAAAGTCATCATCAGATCAAACATCATGGCCATGGGCACAGCATCCACCACAAAAATCACAGATCCATGGCTTCCTGGCCATACCGTGGCCCAAAAACGTGGTTCCGAACCACGGATCCTCGTGGATCTTCACGCTTTTTGCATTGGACCACCCCAAACTCACTGTCAAATCACACATCATAGCCAGGAGCACAGCCTGCACCACAAAAATCACGGATCCATGACTTCCTGGTAAATCCATGGCCCGAAAATGTGGTTTTGAAGTACGGATCCTCATGGATCCTCACGCTTTTTGCAATGGGCCCCCCTAAACTCACTGTCATATCACACATCATGTCCAGGGGCACAGCCTGCACCACAGAAAACTCAGATCCACGGTTATCTGGCAACAGCATGGCCCAAAAACGTGGTTTTGAAGCACGGATCCTCATGGATCCTCACGCTTTTTACATTGGGCCAACCCAAATACACTGTCAAATCACACATCATGTCCAGGGGCACAGCCTGCACCACAAAAAAACTCGGATCCACAGCTTCCTGGCAACTCCATAGCCCAAAAACGTGGTTTTGAAGGACGGATCCTCATGCTTTTCACATTGGGCCAACCCAAACTCACCGTCAGATCACACATCATAGCCAGGGGCACAGCCTGCACCAGAAAAATCACGGATCCACGGCTTCCTGGCCATACCGTGGCCCAAAAACGTGGTTTTGAAGCACGGATCCTCATGGATCCTCACGCTTTTTACATTGGGCCAACCCAAATACACTGTCAAATCACACATCATGTCCAGGGGCACAGCCTGCACCACAAAAAAACTCGGATCCACAGCTTCCTGGCAACTCCATAGCCCAAAAACGTGGTTTTGAAGGACGGATCCTCATGCTTTTCACATTGGGCCAACCCAAACTCACCGTCAGATCACACATCATAGCCAGGGGCACAGCCTGCACCAGAAAAATCACGGATCCACGGCTTCCTGGCCATACCGTGGCCCAAAAACGTGGTTTTGAAGCACGGATCCTCATGGATCCTCACACTTTTTACATTGGGCCAACCCAAACTCACTGTCAAATCACACATCATGTCCAGGGGCACAGCCTGCACCACAAAAATCACGGATCCATGGCTTCCTGGCCACTCCATGGCTCAAAAACATGGTTTTGAAGCACAGATCCTCATGGATCATCACACTTTTTGCGTTGGGGAACCCCAAATTCACCCTTTATTCACATATCTTGTACATAACCACAGATCTGACCACAAACATCATGGATCTACTGCTTCATGGCCCTGGCCAGATGCTACCCTGGATATATTGGCCAATTTTTAGGTGGGTGTGCTAGGATGGAGGAAACGGAGTCGGCTGAATCTCTATCCTTTAAGGATGGGCGTCCAATGGCTGGGCCAGAATAATTTCAGTTTGGTTTGCCAGCTCCCAGCTCTTCATGGGGCGCAATAGTCACCTGTAGCTGCCATCAGGAGTCCTGGTGTGATCCTGGATGCTTCTGTCTCTATGGAGGCATTGGTCACAAATGTAGCCAAACTGGAATTTTTGAATCTATGTCAGGTTAGGCAATTGGCACTGTACCTGTCCCTTTCCAACCTAGCCATGGTGATCCATGCAGTAGTCACCTGCATACAATGGTACCTCGCAAGACGGAAAACTCGGAAGACGAAAGGGTTTTTGGTTTTTTGAGCTGCTTCGCAAGACGATTTTCCCTATGGGCTTGCTTCTTGCAAGTTTGTTTCCTTTTTCTTAACACCGTTAATATAGTTGCGACTTGACTTCGAGGAGCAACTCATAGCACGCGGTGTGGTAGCCTTTTTTGAGGTTTTTGAAGACTTTGGTGATTTTTGAAGCTTTCCCAAAACTTTTCCGACACCGTGCTTCGCAAGACGAAAAAAATCGCAAGACGACAACACTCGCGGAACGAATTAATTTCATCTTGCGAGGCACCACTGTACTAGACTACTTTAACTTGCTGTACACCTGAGCTGGGGAGTGCAGGGTATAAATGTGAGAGATAGAGAGAGAGAGAGAGAGAGAGAGAGAGAGAGAGAGAGAGATGCAGGGCTACCCTTGAGACTGCTCCAGAAACTCCAAATGGTCTAAAATGCAGATGCATGAGTTCTTACTTGGACTTTGTGGAGAGCCCACATTCAGTTGGTTGTTCATCAGCTGGATTGGCTCCAGGTGGAGTATCAAATCAGGTTCAATGTTTTGGTGCTAATCTTTAAAGCCCTAAACAGTCTGTGACCTTTCTTATCTGTGGGAATTATCTTCCAATACACCCCCATGAGTGTGACGCTCATCTAACAGCAACCTACTGGTGGTCCCTGGCCCAAAACATATCCAGCTGTCCTCAACCAGAGCCAGAGCCATTTTGGTGGAACACTTTGTCTAATGAGACCAGGGCTCAGTGCAATCTATCTCAGTTCTCTCACTTTTCATGGTGAGTAGGCTTGCACATTCCTATGACCCTTGTGAGCGAAGCCGTTGGGAATCTCGTACTCCCAGTAGGGTCACCCAAGGTGGTAAGGTCAAAGAAAATTAAATATGCTCAGAGTCCTGTAGTGATTTCATGCTCTGTATTGCAGCTTGTAAAACAGTGACTGAATTTCCCCCAAAACCTCAGGCTTTTATATACATTATTTACACAATGAGTCCCGTCTGACTGGCTGATTCTGCTTCCCTCCTGGAGCCTGATTGGTCTTTTCCTGCAAGCCAATCAGTTCTTGCATTCTAGGATCCTACTTGCCTATTGTTCTAGGATCCAAGCTTAGTACATAACAGGGAAGGAGCTAGACAAAGAATGATCCAAGAAGTCCTCAATGGCAGAACAGGCGGGTGATAACAAACAGTGTGTTACAACGGCTGTGAAGGCAGATGAAGGCTGCAGCAGATAGGATCCACCAGTTCGTTGTGACTACTCATGCCATCAGAACAGAGCCCTACTGCGAAGACTGTGCGTTGGTCAGTGTGCACTGATCTACACACATAAAACAAATTCACGCACAGGCATCTTCCAAAAACCCAACCCAACCCCCCCAAACCCTCCCCCCATGGCGATCACTAAATGGCTACGGGGGCAGGAATGTGAAGCCCCTAGTCATGAACCGACACATGGGCGTTCAGTCGTTCTGACTCAAGGAATGAGGCAGTTGAGCAGCTCAGCAGCTGTATCCATGACTGAGCAGCCCTTTTTAGGATCCACTATGCTCACCCCGAAAAGGGGAAGGGGATGGAAACAGTGCCCTAAACATAGTATGCCTCCCTTTTTTCCTGACTGGATTACCACGCCCAGGTGGAATCTCTTTTCCCATAGTTTGAATCCATTATTCTGCATCCTAGTCTCTAGAACAGCAGAAAACAAGCTTGCTCCCTCTTCAACATGACATCCCTTCAAATATTTAAACATGGCTATCATGTCACTCCTTAATCTTCTCTTCTCTAGATTAAACAAATCCAGCTCCCTAAGTCTCTCCTCATAGGGCTTGGATTCCAGACCTTTTACATTTTGGTCACTGTCAGGGAACTGACATCAGAGACACGGGAGAAGGAGAGGGTCTCAGATTCTGCAGGTGAAGGTCCCAGCACAAGGGGGAGACTCAGCTTGGTGGAAGGGGAAGGAAATACGCGTGACACCAAGAGTCCAGGAGAGCAATGGGAAGAGGAGGTGGAAGGGCTCCTGGATTCTTCCCTGGAAGTCAGTGAAGAGAGCCCAGGCACTCCGCTACCCACGCCCACCCTGCGCAGGAGACTCCCGCGCAATGAGAGGCGGAGACGATTAGGTGTCAAACAGCTTTTATGCTGGCAGAGGTTTAAGAAACGCCCAGACAGATTCTGCCAGTGACTGAGGCAGTCAAGCGGAGATGGGCTGTGCAGTCCGAAGGGTTTAACCAGGCAACCAAGCACCCAAACGGGGTCGGCTTACGCACAAGTAACTCCAAACCACTACACCTGCCCATCTGGCTGGGTTTCCCCAGCCACTCTGGGTGGCTTCCAAAAAAAATATGAAATAAAAATACATTAAAAAGTCACACATTAAAAACGTCCCTAAACAGGGCTGCCGTCAGATGTCTTCTAAATGTCAGGTAGTTGTTTATCTCTTTGACATCTAATGGGAGGACATTCCACAGGGCGGGTGCCACTACCAAGAAGGCCCTCTGCCTGGTTCCTTGTCGCTTTGCTTCTCACAGTGAGGGAACCACCAAAAGGCCCTTGGTGCTGGACATCAGTGTCTGGGCAGAACAATGGGCATGGAGATGCTCCAAAAAGCATGAGGATCCATGAGGATCCGTTCTTCAAAACCACGTTTTTGGGCTATGGAGTTGCCAGGAAGCCGTGGGTCTCAGTTTTTTGTGGTCCGGGCTGTGCCCCTGGCCATGATGTGTGATTTGACGGTGAATTTGGGCTGATCTAGTGCAAAAAGCGTGAGGATCCATGAGGATCCATGCTTCAAAACCACGTTTTTGGGCCACGGTATGGCCAGGAAGCCATGGATCCGTGATTTTTGTGGTGGATGCTGTGCCCCTGGCCATGATGTTTGATCTGATAGTGAGTTTGGGTTGGCCCAATGCAAAAAGCGTGAGGATCCATGAAGATCCGTGCTTTAAAACCACGTTTTTGGGCCACGGTATGGCCAGGAAGCCGTGGATCCATGATTTTTGTGGTGCAGGCTGTGCCCCTGGACATGATGTGTGATTTGACAGTGAGTTTGGGTTGGCCCAATGCAAAAAGAGTTAGGATCCATGAGGATACGTGCTTCAAAACCACGTTTTTGGGCCATGGCGTTGCCAGGAAGCAGTGGATCCGAGTTTTTTGTGGTGCAAGCAGTGCCCCTGGACATGATGTGTGATTTGACAGTGAGTTTGGGTTGGCCCAATGCAAAAAGCGTGAGGATCCATGAGGATCCGTGCTTCAAAACCACGTTTTTGGGCCTTGGAGTGGCCAGGAAGCCGTGGATCTGAGTTTTTTGTGGTGCAGGCTGTGCCCCTGGACATGATGTTTGATCTGATGATGACTTTCGGCTGATCTAGTGCAAAAATCATGAGGATCCATTAGGATCTGTGCTTCGGAACCACGTTTTTGGGCCACAGTATGGCAAGGCAGGAGTGGATCCGAGTTTTCTGTGGTGTAGGCTGTGCCCCTGGCTATGATGTGTGATTTGACAGTGAGTTTGGCTTGGCCCAATGCAAAAAGTGTGAGGATCCATGAGGATCCGTTCTTGAAAACCACGTTTCTGGGCCATGGAGTGGCCAGGAAGCCGTGGATCCGTGATTTCTGTGGTGGATGCTGTGCCCCTGGACATGATGTGTAATTTGACAGTGAGTTTGGGCTGATCTAGTGCAAAAATCATGAGGATTCATGAGGATCCGTGTTTTTTAACCATGTTTTTGCGCCATTGCGGCACCACGAAACAGTGGATGCGTGATTTTTTTTGTTCCTCCTACCGACTAAGATGTGGTCTACAGTAGCATGGTGTTTTTATTTTGTTTCAATATAAAAATCATATGAATTCATGAGGATCCGTGCCTCGGATCCATGTTTTTGTGGTGCTGTAGCGCGGCAAAGTGTTGGATCCACGTTTTTTATAGTCCAGTTTGTAGGCGTGCCTTCTATGTGTGATTTGACACTGCATTTGTTGGAATTAATTTTAAAAAAGTGGAGGATCCATGAGGATCCGTCTAGATCCGCCTTTTATGCAGACCCCTGATAGCTTTCATTTCTGCTTGAGAAAAAGCAGAAAGAACCCGGAAGTCGATCTCTGAGTGACTTGTAAACGGGGGGCGGGAACAAAAGAACCCGGAAGTCGGTCTCTGAGTGACTTCGAAATGGGGGCGGGGCAAAAGAACCCGGAAGTCGGTCTCTGAGTGACTTCTAAACGGGGGGCGGGACAAAAGAACCCGGAAGTCGATCTCTGAGTGACTTCTAAACAGGGGGCGGGGCGAAGAGACTCTCGCCGGAGCGCGTGCGAAGCGTTGCGCCGGGAAAGCGTGCTGCCGTCGTCGTCGTCACGTCGGCGTGGGGTGAAAGGTCGAGCTGAGGCGGGGGCGGCGTTGTGCGCAGGCGCGCGCGGGAGCTCGGAGCGGCCTGAGGCCCATGTGGAGCAGCGGCGGCGGCCAGAGCAGGAGCAGCAGCTGAACCGCCGCTGCTGGACCCCGCGGCCCCCGGCGGCAGCAGCAGCAGCAGCTATGAAGGGGTGAGTGCGGGACCGGCGGCGGCGGCCGCCACCCCTTTCCCTCCCCTTTCCTCCCCGCCTCCCGGCCCAGCCGCCCAGCCCGGTCTCCTCAGGCGCCCTCCAGCTTGGCTTTCCCCCTCAGGTTTTTGGCGGCGGGTCTTTGTTTCCCGCGCTTCTTTCCGGGGGGGGGGGAAGTAGAGGCGAAGCGGCCCCTCCGGATTCCTCTCCCGTTTCCTCCGGAGAGGATGCGGTTCTGTTCCGAGGGAGGAAGGGAGGGAGCGGCTCGGACTTGGCGGGTTCTGGGTTCAAGGTGCGCCATAAGGTGGCGGCGAGAGGGAGCCGGGCCTGATTTCCGCCAATGGGCCAGCAGGTTGGTGTTTCTCCCCTTCCCCACCCCCCAACTTTATCTTCATTTTTTAAAATATTTTTTTATTGGTTTTACACAGGTTTTTTACATTTTAACTTTAACCATTTCAGACATTAAAACCAAATGTTCTTTCCATAGTTAGTTCCACATTCCAAGTGTCATTACATCCCCGCCAATGCTTTTAACTGTTTACAGTGGTCTTTTAAATAAATTAAGAATTTATCCCAGTCCTTTAAAAATACTTGATCTTCCTGGTTTCTGATATTCCCCGTCAGTTTTCCCATCTCTGCATAGGCCATCAGTTTCGCCTGCCATTCTTCTTTTGTTGGCACCCAGCCCAACTTTTTTCAAAAAAATATTTTTTGCTGGTTTTACACAATTTTTTTACATTTTAACTTTAACCATTTCAAATGTTAAAATAAAAGGTTCTTTTGAACCTTTGGACCTCCTTCCCTCCCTCCATGGGTTCCGTATTTAAGATTACTTTTTTTTTTTGCATCTTTTACCATTATCCATCTGTTATAGTTACCTTTAAAAATACTTGATCTTCTTGGTTTCTGATTCCACCCCCACCCCCCCGTTCAGTTTCACTCTGCATAGTCCATCAGTTTCGTCTCCCACCCAAATTTTAACTGTGCGAAGGAGGAGGTCGCAGGGTTGAAATAAATTCAGGACGTTTTTTTCTTTCTTTTTAAGCAACAGCAACCCTTAACAGACATAAATATTTTGTCTGTGTAGAAAATCAACATTATGTGTTGTGCCAGCTTTTAAAAGAGGTAGATTCTCCACAGCATCTAGTCAGCCTAAAAGGGGGGGACATGGAAGATGTATGTATGTAACAAAACAAACAACTCCCCCCAAAAGTTGCAGGTTAGGGGTAAAAGTGAGTCCTCTAAAAAGACTGGATAAACCTTTTTCCCCTTTTAGGAAACATTTTAATTGACTTTACAGATATAGTTTTTTTACAGTATCACAAATATACTCAAAATACAAGAGTCCCCTGAATCTCAGACTCCCCCCCCCCCCGCATTCCTTCCATGGGTCTTTATGTTGTCCTTTTCAACTGCATGTATTTCATCACCTATATTTTAAATCTATCTCCATTACCCAAAGTTTTTGTAACATTACAAGTGTTGTTAAAAACCTGCTAATGTTTTCATTTGTTTACAGTGGTCTCTCAGACAAAGTGTTAATTTCTCCCATTCTATTTTGAAGCTTTCATCTACTTGGTTTCTGATTTCTTCCGCTCATTTTTGCTATTTCTGCATGTTCCAGTTTAGTTTGCCATTCTTCTCTGGTAGGGACTTTGTCTTCTTTCCATCTATGGTTAAACTTAAAACAACTGGAGAACTGTTCCGGGCATCCTGGCGCTACTGAAGTAATATCTTGGATTTGAAATGACTATTTTATTTGATGTGTAATAGAGAAAAATAGCTACTCTTGCTTACAGAAGAAGAGATTCCTACTGTGTGGAAGCCAAAGGGTGGGCTGCTTTTGGTGGAACATTTGAAATACTGAGTTTTAATATGCTTCTGATGGCAACCCATATAATGTATGGGCTTATGTGTTTGGATGTTCATTTAAACTACCACAGCTCTTTCAGAACTGAGTGCATGCTAGTATGATTGTGAGATGTGACCCTAACGTAACTCAAATAGTGGTGTCACTGTGTTGGTACAAATCCTCTAGCTTTGGATCCCAGTTGACTACTGACCTTTTACACATGTAATAGACATTGTAACTGGGCTTATTAATACCAGGCTTGAGCTGTATCTTTGTTTTGGAAGAGACTGTAAGAACAGTTTTTGATAGAACATCTCAGTATCGCCTAGAATCCCAGAGGCCACAAAGAGTGAGTCGTGGTCCCCAAAGAGCCATGTCAGTAGGCTAGAAAAGGGCTTCTATTTGCTCTTCCTCCAGTAACACAGAGGTATAAGACAAGTAGAGTAAATCCTCAAAACCCACTACCACAATAGGCATAATGCTAACATAGGGCTTGCTGTGTCCCAAAAGGACATCCCCTTTGGATAGGCTCTCTTCAAAAGTGGTCATTTCCCCCTACCTAGAAGTCTCTCTTCTGTGGCAAACAAGCAAGTCATGGTGTGGATCAGGGGTAAGCAACCTAAGGCCCATGGGCCACAAGCGGCCCACAGGGATCATTTAACCGGCCCACGAGCAGCCCCCAAACCGAGCCATCCGCTCGGCGAGTCCCCATACGCTGCACTAAACCGGTGCAGCGCGGTGCGGGGACTCGCTTGCGTGGTGCCGGAAATTGTGTCTGCACAGATGCAGATGCCAGAAATTGTGGCCACGCGCACTCAAGTGTGCGCGATTCGGCCCGTGGAAGGATCTCCACTGGAGTGAACCGGCCCAGGTGAGGAAACCTTGCCGACCCCTGGTGTGGATGGTACGCTGACTAGACCAGATCTATCAGTAGCTTGAAAAACTGCAAGACTCCTTACTTAGAGCCTTAAAATCAGCTGGGGGAGCTGTATTTAATGGCCAGAACTTGATTGAAAAATAGATGAAATGTTGAAGAAGGGTTGAATACACATTGAAACATGAAGGTGCTTTTGCTTTCACCATGGTTGCTAAATAGCCAAAAAGATCACTAACATTATGGGTTTGGAGAGAGTTCTTGAAAAGCAGTAGTTTTTTTTTTAAAATGTTCTCCATGGAAGCTTGATTTCAAAATGAACTGAGGAAGGTTTGGCTATAAATAAAAAAAATGTGCTTGGAAATAATTTTAAAAACTGTGTTAAAAACCTACAAACCTACAACAGGGTAACTGTTTATTTACTTTATCATTTGCTTTTTCATCAGAGCATTCAAGGGAGTTTACAAACTATAGTTAAAACCAATTTTAAAACCTTAATATTTCCCCTTGCCAAGTTAAGTCCCGCACAGGATTTGTTCAGAGAATACAGAATATCTAACCATCACTCGTTACAAAGAATCTAATGATTGTTTAATATATGATGTTTCCTTTGTGGAAGACAAGACCAAACATATATGTATCATGTGTAAATACATTACATTTACAGAAATTACATGAGTTAATTTACCATTTACATGAAATGCCCTGTGTTGGGTTGACATCCTCTTCCCCCGTTTTCCCCAGTAAGCCCACAGGCTTTGCCAAGTCTCCAGCATTTTCAGATTACAGCTGAAATCCATCAAAAGGGTGGTTATTCGCAGCCTATGTATGTTGTATAATTGGATTCTGACCCACGTCTGCTGGAATTGCAAGATAATTCATTTACTGAATTCCTGCCACCTGCAACTCTGGTTGATGCAGTGGAGATCAGTGCATCTGCCCTGTAGGGTGACATCATGGAGGCATTTTGCCATTTGCTGTGGATTAGCACAGATGGTGAACATGGTGTTAGAAGCCTGCTGCACTATGGATTCAGGGGACTTGGTCTTGCCATGTGTACTAAAAGAGTGACTTGGAGATAAGTTCAGTTTCAGTTGATGCCAGTTTGCTTCTGAGAGCATAAAAGATCCTAACTGAACTACAGTCATACCTTGGTTTTCAAACAGCTTAGTTCTCGGAACATTTTGACTCCCGAACGCCGCAAACCTGGAAATGACTGTTCCGGCTTGTGAACTATTTTGAGAAGCCAGTGGGGTTTCTGCGGCTTCCGATTGGCTGCAGAAGCTTTCTGCAACCAATCAGAAGCCACGCTTTGGTTTCCGAACATTTTGGAAGTTGAACGGATTTCCGGAACAGATTCCATTTGACTTCCAAGGTATGACTGCATATTGATGTTACACAGATGTTAGCAGCTACTATTGTAGCACCATAGGTTTGCTTTAGAGTTGGTCTTTCCTTAGGCTCTGAAGAGCAATAGCAAACTTCCTTGACGATGCATTGTGCTAGTAGTCAGTGAGTGTCAAGAAGGTCTGTTATTGTGCATTATTTTTCTAATCCCAGGCTCTCTTTGGTGGTCCTGCAGTTTTGCTCTATAATTCTTGAAAGGTTTTGGCATTCTTTTCTGTCCTGATCTATCCTTATTACACTCAGATATTGTCTTTTGACTTGGCCTTGATGTAAATTTTTGGCAGGATCTTAGTGGGTTGTAGACTGATCTGAGTCAGAACAGCAGTACCAGTATACTACAGATATATGGTGAAATATTAAGAAATTGGCCCGCAAATGCATGTTTAAGTTAAATGCAAGGCTGGATCTGAAAGGCTGCTGGTTTAAAAGAAGGCAGTGCTAAATCAGATACTTTATGCATGCAGAGGGTCTCATGTTCAATCCCTGGTATATTCAGGTAGGGCTGGGGAAGGCTTTTGTCTGAACCCCTAAAGAGCCACTTCCAGTCAGAGTAGACATTTGCACTTGATGGACTAACAGTATGATTCAGTATAAAGAAGCTTCCTCTACTTTATCAATAAATGTGCACACTATTCAGTGTTTTAAGTGTAAAAGGCATTGATAAAATGCAGAAGACCCTTTATACAACTGTAGAGTATACTATAAATTTCTTATACATTTAACTCCAAAATCCATGGTTGTGTAATACATTTTTTAAGAGCAATGAAGTGTCACAAGATAGTGCGCAAAAGTTTGATTTCTCCAGAACTCTTCTGCAGGGATTGGGAGTATGTGAGTACGGGGGAGTGGGATTAGACATTGAAGCCTTGCTCTCAGACTTAGTCGGATGATGAAAATTGCAGGCTGATTTAATCTCTGCTAGGTGCTTGCAGGTATCTGGCTATGTTTAGGATAAAGAAAGAATGGCTAATCCCAATTTCTAAAAATTATTTTCAGTATGAAAAAGCAAAACAACATAATGAACTATCATTTGCAACTGACACTTAATGGAGAATTGCTGATCCTATATATATATATATATATATATATATATATATATAGGCTAACCATTACCCATATTTCTCATGCTTCTAGTGACACAGGCTCCTGGCTAGGTGGAAAGCAGATGTAAGGAGCAATCTGGTGGTCATTATATTCACAATGCTGTAGAATGATTTTATGTGGTGGTGGTGTGGGTAAGAGTCAGATGAAGTCAAATTGTTTCCTAGTACCTTTCCTTGGTCCACCTAGGGGCATTCTGCTAGCAATACCATCTTCCCAGAGCTTCAGTGGCTTTTAGAGACACCTCCTTTTCTTGGGGTTTTTTCTGATACCACTGTCTCACCAGTTTTCCTACTCCTCTCAAAGTCTGTGGTGCTATAGAGACGTATTGTGGGAGGCAGATGTTTGGAGTCTTTCCCCTTGTCTACCAGGTGTTTCTGTTGCCAATACTTCTGCCGCTTTTCGGCAGCAGAAGTTCTCTGTTGCAAAAGTTTTCAGTGCTTTAAAGTAAAGAACATGATATCAAAGTAACAGGCCCAACTTGTGCAGTCCAAAGTTTTCTAGAGATGGAGGGGACAACTGGAAAATCAGCAGAGAAAGTTTGAATCTTAGACATGCAAGAACACTGACTGGGGCCACTTTCTTACAGAGTAAGGCTTAAAACTTTCCCAAAAGAAATGACAGATAGGTTGTGGATACATGAGTTTATTTCCATGGTGTAAATCAAATGTGCATGTGGTCCGTTTTGGTAACCGGCTATAAATATATTGAGAAGTGAGCAGAGCTGGGAGCTGTGATATTGCTGTGTTAAGGTGGCGGCTTAGATCCCTGTCTCGGTTTATTTTTGCTAATTACTTTTTAAAGAACTGGCTTATCATTCACAAGTAGACAGCATTCTGTGGCTTCACCGTCATGTCTGAAGCAAAGAGTTACAGTCCAGCAGCGGGGAAATTCAAGGTTTTTCATGCTCAGGGGGCAACTTGACTGACAAGGAAGGCAGCCTCATAATGTTCACAAAGCTTCCAAAATCAGGCAGCCATGAGGCACTGAGTGCACACAGACAAATCAGCTTACACCATGGTTAATATGGGGGAATTTGGCAGCTTCTTAAATGCATGGTAGGGTGAAGCAATACAGATTTCATACTCTTCTATCATTGTTGACTTTAGCAAGGGCAAGACTGCCAGAATTGCCACTGGCATCAACAAGTAGTTGCTGCTGCTCTAGACAGCCAGAATCTGAATAGACATAACCATATTATAAAAATGGTATCTTGTCAAGGGTCTGAATTTATGTTCCCTTCCTCCCACCCATTCCTTTTTACTCATGTGTTATGTCTTTCTAAGGGACGCGGGTGGCGCTGTGGGTAAAAGCCTCAGCGCCTAGGGCTTGCCGATCGAAAGGTCGGCGGTTCGAATCCCCGCGGCGGGGTGCGCTCCCGCTGCTCGGTCCCAGCGCCTGCCAACCTAGCAGTTCGAAAGCACCTCCGGGTGCAAGTAGATAAATAGGGACCGCTTACTGGCGGGAAGGTAAACGGTGTTTCCGTGTGCGGATCTGGCTCGCCAGAGCAGCTTCGTCACGCTGGCCACGTGACCCGGAAGTGTCTCCGGACAGCGCTGGCTCCCAGCCTCTTGAGTGAGATGGGCGCACAACCCCAGAGTCTGTCAAGACTGGCCCGTACGGGCAGGGGTACCTTTACCTTTACCTTTATGTCTTTTTCAATTGTGAGCCTGAGTCTTAGTACTGATTTTTGAAAGCTGATCTGAAAGGCTTTTTGGCTAACAGGTGGACTCTGTCTTAAATAAATAGAAATGCCTCCTCTGTACTGCTACAGTGTGCAAATAACTTCCTGGTTCTTTGTTTAGGGAAGCAGATTGTTAATTTGTTCTCACAGTGTGTTAAAGTCTGTACATGGTGACATTTCCAACTGGCCAATAAAACATTATTTCTCCTCTTTGGAGTTACTCTCTTTCTAATAAGAGGAATGTCTGGCGCTAAAAAATGTATTGTTTTTAAGACAGCTGTATAATTTGACTGTAAAATCAAGATAAATCATATGCATTCCCAGTTCAGCCCCCTCGGTACACAACAGACACAACTGCAGCTTCAGAAAGATTAGTACAATTTCTCACTTAATTAGAAACACATACACAAGCAACTCTCAAAAGAACTTGACTAATCTAAAACCTTTTGCAAAGTTGTTATTAGTGGCTGGAGCATGAGTTTGTGCATAGATGCTTTTTTCAGTTATTGCCTACTTTTCTTAGTCTGCAATAAGCAACTACAAGTTGTATTTATATATTAAAAGGTGTTCCTTTCAAAACACTCCAAGACTTAAGTGAATAGGGTTTTTTTAAAAAAATCACACCCTGCAAATAATGACACTCTCTCTCTCTCTCTCTCTCTCTCTCTCTCTCTCTCTCTCACACACACACACACACACACACACACACAAACACACTCGCATAGAATAGAAATCTGAAATTGCACTTAAAATCTGAAAAGCATCAAAGAAAGCAGTATAAAGTTCTTTATAAGTTCTTTAAGACACAGCTGTAGCTAGCCTTGAGATTCTTTGACTATATTTCTCATTTCATATCTCCTGATATAACCAGTTTTCTAAGTGCTTAATATGAGCAAGCCTGTTAAGGTTTTCAACCTCTACTATTCTGTCATTGCATTTGGATTCAGCTCCTGAGAGCTCAACACAGCTACTTCTCAGTTGTCTCATGCAATAATAATAAATAGTAATAATATTTGCCAGGTCAAGTATTATCCCTCTCAGTGAAGTCAGTGATTGGATAGGAAATTGACACCCCCCCCCTTCTTGCCCAGTTTGGAATGGCAGGGCTTTCATTGCAGAGTTAAACCTTGCAGTGGTGCAGCACATCTCAAGCAGTGTATGAGCCCTACGTGAGAGCAGAAGTCAGATGCTTAGACACACAGTATGGACTCTCTCTGGCCCTCTGCCCTCGCACATAGGAAATAGCCATGTGCCAGACACGTTTTACTACTGGCGTGGGTCTAATTGTGACCACATGGACAGTGTTCAAAACTCCCATTGTTCTAGGAGCGTTTTGTGACAGGGAATTTCATAAACGTGAGCAGTTTCTGATCTCTGGGCGCAGTACTGCGCCTAAGATTTCAGATTAAAGCCGATGCTGAGAGTGTGGGAGGAGAACTTTCTCCCCGCTAGACTTCCAATAGATCTTGGGGGCATCTTGTACAGTTGTACCTTGGAAGTCAAACAAAATCCATTCCAGAAGTCCATTTGACTTCTAAAATGTTCGAAATCCAAAGCGTGGCTTCTGATTGGCTGCAGGAAGCTCCTGCAGTCAATCAGAAGCTGCAGAATCCCCATCGGATGTTCAGCTTCCAAAAATAGTTCGCCAACTGGAACAGCCACTTCCAGGTTTGGGAGACAAAATATTCGAGAACTAAGCTGTTGGAAAACCAAGGTATGATTGTACATGGAAAAATACAGTAAGTCTTAGGTTTGCGAACTGGGCACTCAAGGTGGGTGTCTCTGCCATCAGTATAGGCCTTTAATATGTGTTAATTGTGGTGCCAAAAAGATATATTTATATGAAGGAAAGGGGGCTTTGGGAGAATCCAGGGCTTGTCTGCAGAGTGGAAGGAAAGGAGGACCTTTTTCTGCCTCCCCACTTCCAGCCACTCTCTTTCCCTGAGACCCTGACTCCTTTTGGGGGTGTTAACTTTCTTAATGTGAACAATAAACTATGGCTGTATGCGGTTTCACTGCTGGAAATGTGTTTTGGGTAATGGCTTATTATATGTGAAAATGTATTGTATCTTATGTATGTTCCTGCTTTCTTGTTCTGTTGTCTTGTTTATATGTTTGACTGAGCCTTGTAATGTGAACTTGGGAATTCTTTTCGTACAGCCAGTGGTTCAAGTCTCCAGCATGGCTCATGTTACTTCCTGCCATTCTGAGGAGCTAATTTAGCTTCCTTCTCAACTCTAAAGTGACAGGTTGCTTCCCAGGATCCACACATTATAGCTTGGTTTACTAGGCAGCTGCTATTTGTGGTTACCACTACCAGTCTCTCCCTCTCACTGAGGCTTGCAGACATGCCACAAAATTGTGGAAGAGGCAAAGTGTCCTGTTTCACTTTCTGATGAGTTTCAAAATAAGTTTTTCTTGCTTCTTTCCTGGCATCTTTAGATGTGTTGGGGCAGGAAGCAAGCAAGCAAGCTGTGAGTGTGACTTATGGGTCTTCTGTCCTCTGAAACTCCCAAAAGTCATGTGTGCCAGTATTTCACCTCTTCTGTGGCTTTGTGTGAAGCAAGACACATGACTTCCATGTTCTCTGCAGTGTTAGAGGACTTTCCCTTGAGAAGCTGGATAGATGATGGTTTGATCCTGTTGCTCTGGGTACAATCCATGTACAGTGGTACCTTGGGTTACATACACTTCAGGTTCCATACGCTTCAGGTTACAGACACCGCTAACCCAGAAATAGTATCTTGGGTTAAGAACTTTGCTTCAGGATGAGAACAGAAATCGTGCTCTGGTGGCGCGGCAGCAGGAGGAGGCCCCATTAGCTAAAGTGGTGCTTCAGGTTAAGAACAGTTTCAAAACTCCAGAATGAATTAAGTACTTAACCCGAGGCACCACTGTATAAATTTAATTGTCGTAAGATCAGTATAACCTGAAAGCACTGGGCCAAATTTCAGTTTGAATAACTGCAAGGTGTTTGCTTTTTTTAAAAAAGAGTCCTACTAAATCCTGCATGATAGATTTAGGAGGGTTCTGTGCAGAATGGGGATATTGCACCAAAGTGCTTGGAGATGACAAGGTGACCAGTTCTACTGTTTCTAGTATAGCTTAATCACAGTAGGATTCCTAAGGTATTAAGCATGTTTTGATTTGTTCCAGTAGCCGGATCGAGCTGGGTGATGTGACGCCACACAACATTAAGCAGCTGAAGCGGTTAAACCAAGTCATTTTCCCCGTCAGCTACAATGACAAGTTCTACAAGGATGTGTTGGAGGTTGGCGAGCTCGCCAAACTGGGTATAGTACCTTACTTTCTTATTCGGTGGGTTGGTGGATAGAGGGTTTCCCATTGTTCTTGGTTTATCTGCTAGATTCAGTACATCATCTGTTACGTGAGGATAGCTTTACCAGATACCTTAATTATTCTCACTGTATGAAGCCTTGCACGCCATGCAACCTGGGCCTGCACATACAATGCAGATACTGCCTTTTATTCCGCCATCTTCCTCAGGTATGCACCTCTTTGGCCTGAGATAGTTGTCCATCCCATTTTCCCCTTGTCCGTGCCTTTTCCTTCCCCTCCAGCTCCTCCTGTTCTAGCCATAGAGAGCTACCATCTTTTACCTTCCACAGCTGCTCAGGAAAACTAGTGCCCTTGTTGGTTGCTTTAAAAGCTTCAACAAGTGCGGGAAGCAGTGGCCCATTTCCTCATGAAGATCCTTCAAGCCAAGTTGTAAGTGTTTTAGCATCACCACTAGCCGCCTGTTGACTGCAGTATCCAGAACTGACAACTTATGCAGCCCTAAATTACTCTTCATATGTTACATTAGAAACCCGTTTCCCCTTTATACTACATCATGGCCTTTAAAATGAATAATGTCATTTTTTCTGCTCAAATGCTTAACATATCTCGTCACATGTCTCAATGATATGCCCAGAGAGAAACCCATTCATCAACTCCTCAGGTGTAAACCTTCCTCCTGCACACACAACAGGGTTTCACAGCTTTTTTTTTAAGGTGGCCTTGGTCCTCCCCTTCAGCCTATGCATGCTTTCTCAGAAGTACGACCCATTGAACTGAATGGATTGGGTCCCAAATAAGCCATGCTTTGAGCAGACCCATTGGAATCTTGGTCCATGACTAAAATAAGCCCTGTTGATTTCAGTGGGTCTGCTTTTAAGTGTGGATCCAACCCAATGAGTCCTACTCTGAGGTGGGTATTCATAAGACTGTAACTTTGACCTCTTTCTGCACCCCTGCAGGAGCTCAGGGACAAGTCCCAGCTTCCCTCTCTAGCTCCAGGCTTTCGGAACTGAGGAAGGGGAGTAGGAGCTTGCTTTGGAGCTAGCTGGCTGAGGCATTCTGAGTGCCTTGACTATTCACCAACATTTTGGTGGCAGGCAGCAGAAGCAAGAAGAGTGCCATGGTCAACTCTAGCCTTCCTGTTTAGCTTGGAGCTGGAGAGGGGGTTGAGGTCATCCCCCTTATTGCAGTCACAGACACCCTTTGAAATTCAGCACAACTCGGTTGATGATCCAAGGTAGAAAGAGGTTGGTTCCCCTCTCATTGTCCTTGCCATAAGGTAATGAAACACTCACTATGGTGGGGGTGACAAGCAGAACTATGGACCACTGTGCATCAAGTTATGCTTGAATGTTTTCCTAAAGTATTGTGAGATCTAGCTCTTACTGCAGTTGTAGAACTCTGTCTTTTATTTTATCACTTTAGGCTGTACTTCAGGTCTGATTGAATTGTCCATTATACATATTATTTCTGGCACATAGAATATGAGGGGAAAGGGTTGTACCCCAGCATTCTCTTTAATATGCTCGTTTTATGCATGCAGGATTATAGAACTTATTTTTACAAGGGACTATTCTGTCCCCTTCAGCCTGGAGTTCTACCAGTACAGACTTCCCTTCAGTGAGAATTAGACCTTGTTTGACCTGATATTTGATATGTGGAGTTAAATTGGGATGGGATTATTTTTATTGTTACATATTTAGTTTGAGGCGTGGAGTTAAGCAGGGATGGGATCACAGTTATTGTTATATATTTAATATATGATATGCAAGTGTGTCTTGCTGTTCTAATTATGCAGTATCCTTAAATCTATATATTTATATTTATCCGAAACCCTCAGGATATGGTGGATTTAAAAAACCCAAAATAATATGCTTTCTTCCTCTCCCCACCCCTCTTTTTGGCAGCCTATTTCAATGATATTGCAGTGGGTGCAGTGTGCTGTAGAGTAGATCATTCTCAGAATCAGAAAAGACTGTACATCATGACGCTTGGATGTCTGGCCCCTTACCGAAGGTTGGGGATAGGTAAGGCTGTTTTGTAAATGATGAGGCGGCTCTTGGCTATGGAACATGTGCCTCTAAAGCTTACAAAATTTAGTACTTGTTTATAAAATAACAAATATTGCAAGATGCTGCAGTATTTGAAACTGGGAATAACTTTCTTCCATTTTGTCTTGCTTCCTTTGTAGGAACTAAAATGTTGAATCATGTGTTAAACATCTGTGAAAAAGATGGCACTTTCGACAATATCTATCTGTAAGTAGAAAGACATTGCTGGCCTAGGCAGGAGGAATTGGTTGCTTACATGTTTAGTTGGCATGCATGGAAGTGTTGGCGCTCAAGTCTTGTGGCATAGTATTAAAGAACAACTAATATAAGACTTTTGCTTTCGAGTACTAGAGTTTGCTGGGACACAGTAGGGGCACTAATTATATTGACACTACCACGCAGTGCAAATGCTAACCACAGGAGGTACATACATTACAGTCATACCTTGGTTCTCAAACGCCTTGTGACTCGAACATTTTGGCTCCCAAATGCCACAAACCTAGAAGTGCGTGTTCCGGTTTGCGAACATTTTTTGGAACCCGAATGTCCAACGCAGCTTATGCGGCTTCCGATTGAG
This sequence comes from Podarcis muralis, assembly GCF_964188315.1. Classification (NCBI taxonomy): domain Eukaryota; kingdom Metazoa; phylum Chordata; class Lepidosauria; order Squamata; family Lacertidae; genus Podarcis; species Podarcis muralis. Next base: position 918,823 of record NC_135671.1, read on the forward strand.
TATAGGAGGCTTGTGCAACCAATCGGAAGCCGCGCCTTGGTTTTCGAATGTTTTCAGAAGTCGAACGGATCTGGAATGGATTACGTTCGAGAACCAAGGTGTGACTGTACAGTCTTGTTATGTTTTTGTAAGTGATGCCCTCTTTATTTTATCAGTATTGTGTCTGGATTGTTTATTATTGATGCCTATATCCATTGACCAGGGACATGCTGAGCTCTGCAAGAGCTAAACTTATAAATAAACAGCAGTTAAAAAAGGCTCCTAAGCATTAATTCTTCACATGTAAACCCAACCCTGTAAATATGTCCTCTAAAGTTACTAGCTGTCCCCCAATCTGTGATACAGCACATGAGCATGTAGGATAGGACTTGCTTGATCCTGGCACCACAGTTGTGGGAGGCCTTCTCAAAGAAGGCCCACCTGGTGCAATTGCCGCTGTGCCTATGCAGCGCTATCAAGGCATAACTTTCTTGGGGGCCAGTTTGGTAGTATTGTTACCTTCTGGTTTATGAGAGCTCTGCAGTACTGTATGTTGTTTTCCTTCCCATCTTGGACTTAACTTCCATCATCCCTGGGATGGCCATGCTACCTGAGGCTGATGGGAGTTTTAGTCCAAAGTACTTGGCAGACAACAGGTTAGGACATGTGCTCTAGAGTAGCTTTTTTGTGTTAGAATAGTAGTTGTTTGTCGCTGAAATCAGAAAGGCAAAAGGTAGGTAGTCGTTTACATAGGATGGTCATAGACAGTTGTACCTTGGATCCCAAACACCTTGGTACTTGTACATTTTGGCTCCCGAACGCCATAAACCCAGAAGTGAGTGTCCGGGTTTGCAAACGAACTTTGGAACCTGAACGTCCAACGGGGCTTCTGCAGCTTCTGATTGGCTGCAGGAGCTTCCTGCAGCCAATCAGAAGCCGCACTTTGGTTTCTGAACGTTTTGTAAGTTGAACGGACTTCCAGAACGGATTCCATTCAGCTTCAAGGTACGACTACTTGATTTCTGGGCACTTGTGTTATAAGCTGGCATGCAAAAATTTTTCCCCAGCCGTAGTAAAGATAGGTGAAAATAACATGGGATACAGAAGTTGTATGGACTTTTGTTTATTATCAAATTTAGTAACATCTGTTTTAATCTCTTCTCTATCCTTGCTTCCCCATTTTCCCTTCCACTCTTCAGATAAACAGTTCATTAGCATATAGATCCAAGTTCCAGCCTTCATAAATGGTAATGCTTTTCTCCCTTGGTTTCTTTTTTTACCCAGACATGTCCAGATTAGCAATGAATCTGCTATTGACTTCTACAGAAAGTTTGGATTTGAGATCATTGAGACGAAGAAGAACTACTACAAGAGGATAGAACCAGCGGATGCTCACGTGCTGCAAAAAAACCTCAAAGTCCCTTGTCTCGGCCAGAACACAGATGTGCAAAAGTCTGACAACTGAACAAAACCCAAGGAACGCTTTCTTGCACTTTCTTGTCACCAAATAGGGAAAGAGAGGTCTGGTTCCCCCCCCCCCCCCCCCGCTCCTAATGTGTGTTGTATCCTCTCCAACAAATTAATAACTTCCCAAGGACTGTCAAATTGTGTGTTTGGGTTCTATAGCTCTACTTCTTTGCAATTTTGGGATGGAAGTAGTATGCGGTTCTAGCTGGGGTGGGGCCTTCATTCGGTCTTCCAAAGGTCAGCTTTTCCTCGGTATGTGTGTGGTCCTCCTGCATTCCCATTGAAGGGCAGAGTTTAAGCAATACCTTGCATCCAGGCTCCTAATACCATGCCACTTTTTATTTTTTTGTAATGGAGTCTATCGGTCTCTAGTTTTGAACTTGGTTTGGCGGTTTTGGCCTTGTTTACTATTTGAACATGCATCAGTTTGGAAGCTAATTCAGAGCATTTGAGCTGCCATTTCTTCATTGTGTTTTGAGACAAAGTGGCCGGCAAGAAGATTCGGCTTTCTGAGCGGTCGTCAAGTGACCAGCTGATGCTGTGTTTTCTTGGCTGATGTAAGTGAGGATTCAGAGTGGACTGTACCATCTTCCACTCTTCTCTCATTCGTTATAGGTATTGCACTAACAACAGAACGACCCTTGGCTCTGGCAATGGTGGAGGAGCCAAACATTAAAGATTACTAAAGAAGATCAGTCTGTGACTCTTACTTTGAAAGAAAGAAAGAAAGAAAGAAAGAAAGAAAGAAAGAAAGAAAGAAAGAAAGAGAAGAGGAAGCTTTGCCTTTGAATGGCTCTGCTGGTTTGAACTCTGTTTGCTTGCTGAGATTTTATGCTCCCTAAGATAGAAGGTGATTGAAACTGCTTCTCCCACCCCCCCACCCCCATTACGCTTCTGAAGATTTGGCACTCGTCTTAGAAGAATATTAAAAGGGGATGCAATGGAACACCAGATGGAAGTGGCTTATTGGGGAGCATTGTGAGGATTCAGAAAATGACTGGTTTTCTCCTGATATTGTAATGTAAGAACTGTAGCCTACTTTACCAAGCTCTCGCTTTGTATTTTGTTACGCTTTTGTTTGCAATTTCATTTTGAGCTTCTAGCAATTCAGTACAGCAATGGCAGCTCAACATTACATCTCTCCTCTCCATCTGGGGAAACGTACCAGGGAGGGGAGGGAACCTGCCCTATCACCTAAATCAATATTAAACTGCATTTCTTTCCTGATTTTGAACTTTCAACTGTATCTTGCGCTTTTCTGCTTTGAAAAATCTTTATTGAGGGTGGGTGGGTGGGGGTTACAATGTAACCTTGCTAGCAGATGTTGTAATTTCACTGTGATGCTGAATTGAGAAACAAGGGGACATGAAGACCAGGAAAGTTCAGGCAATTTGCAATATTGCGCAACCTTTAATTGCAGAGAAGTCAGGAAACACGATTCCTTATCAGGCTAGCAGAGTATCCTGACACCTATTTGGTCCATTAGACATTTTGCCCAACTGCATGCTTATTCTTTCGATCAGAAAAAAACAGCAAGTTCACCCTTTCCGAATCCTTGTACAGGAGATGTTCTTGTACTGCTTCTCTGGCCATAGTTTGCTATGTTTTATATTGTATTTCCTGAGGATTTGTTTTCCTTCTGCAAAGATGTTGAAGCACATCTAAATCTCAAGTGCCAACACTGTTTTCCCTGATCAGTTGTAGATAAGGCAAAGAAGTTCAAAGGGGAAGGTACTGCATTAAAGAATGTATATACAGCCCAAGTCAACATCTGCTCATAACTATCTTCTGGTGCTAAGGAAAGTGTGACCCTTTTTTTTTTTGGAACCGAATAGTAGATACGTGGAATTGGGGGTTGGGAAGTCAATGGCTTCTCTTGATCTACAAATCACTTACAGGTAGTTTTCCGCTTAGACTTTAAAAACAAAACAAAACCCATTTATATATTTTTTAATCAACTGTCATTCTGTGAATGTATTTCTCAACGTTTCTTGGGGTTTCCATTGTGCAGTCAACCTTCCTTAGTAACTATGTTCTACAGGAGGTAGGAGGAAAAGAAATTGGAAATCAAAGCTCCACTTTTCATGACTATCAGTCCTGCCAGTGATTCCTTGCTTAAAAAGAACACAGGTTTTAATCCCTAGCCCCTGGAGCTGCATCCCCTCTGCTTGAGTGTGGCAAAGAGCAGCAGTTCGGATGGTTCCTTTCTTTGAGTGCTGCAAAAGTTTGCCAATTTGGAGGAAATGTCTTGTCTTTTGAAATAGTCAAGCAGGGGGTTGTCTAAAATGGGTGTTTTTTAATGCTTCATGTGACTCGTACTTTCCATTCTCTTGCAAATCAGCTCATGTACAACTGCAGTAATTAGTCGGGAGGTTCAGTTAAATTACCACCACCAGTGCTTCTCTTGTAGAAGTTTACAAGGAGAATGCGCATAGCATACTTTACATATCCTATAGCAGGGTAAATGTAAAGGGGCACAGCACAGGACTTTTCTCATCATATAACTATGAAACTGCTGGACTTCATAAATATTTTCTTTTTCAGTATTAGGCAACTGATATATGCAACAAGAATGGGGGGAAAAATCACCCAGGACAGACACCCTTTACTTGGCATGGGAGGGGGAATATTTTTGTATACATAAAAGTGGCTGGGATTACTTGATTCAGTTAATGATTGAATATGTCCATTAAAGATGACATACTGTTACAGCTGAAATAAATTCTAGTTCTGTTTTCATTAACATTTAATGGTGCCTTGTGATGTCTAGTAAATGTGAACCTAATTATATATTTTTTACCCTCTGCACAAAATCAGTTTTAGTCTGCAGCTGCAGGGATTGTCTAAAACCACTCCTCTCCTTCCCCAGGTATATTGATTTAGGATTTGTTTTGAATATGTTAATGTTCATCTTACATAGCAGTGAGTTACCATGCTGAGAACATATCTTGATCTTGGAGGAAATTTGCTGTCTACTCCTAGATAACGGAAACTGCTTTTATCCTTCACTTTGTGGATAAAAGTTATTCTTGCTTAATTGGCAGCCTGTTGCAATTATGTGAGAAGGGATGCTGTGGAGTATAAAAAAGGAGGATGTTTTCTTTGTGACATGACTGTGATTATTGCTGGGGCATTTCACAAGGTAGAATACCTTGTTTAAATCTTACATGAATAAGCAAGGAAAACATGTTCACAAATTTTAGGCCGCCGCCTTTGTGCATCAGAAGCAAGTTCACCTTTCTGAAATCCTAGGAAGCTAAAGATTTTTTTTTTAAAAAAACCATTCTTAATAAATGTGCACCACAAGTTACATGGCCCATGAGCTGGCCTTGTGTTTTTGGCTTCCTTTCTCCCTTACCTGCCTTTCTCTGTTAAAGATGGGAGCATTCTCCATTTACCACCCTCATGCAGTAAGAGTAGGACCAGCTTGCAGACTAACATCTCCAACCCAGACATGCCCTTTTCTCTTAAGGCAGGCTGAGAAAAGCTGCAGTGACTGTCAGGCAACAGCCTGAATTGTGTCTCACTTCTCACCCCTTCCTCTGTCCCAGCAAGAGAAATTGCCGGTCTCCAACCCTGCAAGGTATGTGACATAGTAACATGCTAGCACTTCTGAAGCAGCTATAGTTGGGTCAGAGGATTTACAGAAAGCCCAAAATGCAGATTCTGCTAATAAATAAGAAAGACCGTGCAGAAGAGACCTGATTGCACTATCATGGTCTCAGGGAGAATCGGGCACCTAACTTTTAAACTGGGTTAAAATCCTGTTGCAGTACTGTTCCTGGTGGGGGTAATGACAGTTGTATATATGCTTGTGTAAGAATCCACAGAAGGGGCTCAGAAAACAAATATCACTAGATGTAGACAGGATGCAAGCATTAAAAAATGAGGCTGGATGAACTTCTACCAGAAGCTTATCTACCCAATTCGCAGGCACAAACTGTCCATACACTGACACAATTGTCAAATCCCCCATATAACAAGGCTGTGGTGCAACTTGACAAATTGGATAGTCCTCTCAAGCAGACTTCCCACCTAAGCTAGCTTTGTCCTTGCATGCTTTGAGTGAAGATGGATTTATCTGGGGAGAAGGCCAGAAACTCATTTGCACAGACTCCAGCAAAGTAAGCTTGTAGCTTACAACTAGATTTACAGGAGAGAGAGAGGGAGCGCTCAATAAGGTTTAGTTGGCGTACAATATGGAATCCTAAAGAATTTAGGACCAGGTTATTTGATTATTCTCCTTTATAGGCCTGCCAGGTCACAGAGGTCAACTGATGAGGTCCTAGTGGTGCTGCCTGCTGCCGAGATCCTCTGGAGTGACATGGAACAGGCAGCACCCCTTGTCCCTTATGGAATACCTTCTCCAGACACCATACATTAATTGTATAAACACCAACTGGAAACACTAGCCTGTGAGTGCTCCAATTGGAGAACAGCCTTTACCAAAGGTGTCATGGATTCTGAAGATGCTTCAACTCAGGACAAAAGGGGAAAGAAGAGGAAGGCATGTTTGGCAAACCCTCACCGTGATCAACTCCCACCCGGAAACCTATGTCCCCACTGTGGAAGGACGTGTGGATCCAGAATTGGCCTCCACAGTTAAACCCATGTTTATGGAAGACAAATCTTAGCTCTGCTACGAGTGATTACCAAAGAAGAAGAAACTATTGTCAGTCTTAACTATTCAATGCACATTAAAGACTTGCCTTCCCAAGCATTCCTGTTTTATTGACCTAACCTAGCCACTTGGTCACTCATTGGTTCTATTGGTTTTAAATTCTGTTTTATTTGTATTGTTTTTGTATCTGCTGTACAGCGCTTTGAAATGTTTATGGTCTGAAAAAGAACAAACAAAATCATAGGTCCCTGCCAACAGGATATTCAAGGTAGGACAAGTCAAACCAGGCTTAAAACCTCACATTGGTTGCTGAGCTGTGTTCTTTCACAGATGGCATTTTATTTAGCAAAATGTACAGAGCGCTTCATTTGTTAAAAATTACCTTTCAAGGCGTGAACAAGCTTAAGACATGTTGAGGATAAATACGTTGTATGATCCAAGTGGGTCACTCAGTTCCTTAGAGCATGGTGCCGGTAACACCAAGGTTGCAGGTTCGATCCCCGTATGGGACAGCTGCATATTCCTGCATTTCAGGGGGTTGAATTAGATAACCCTCAGGGTCCCTTCCAACTCTACAATTCTATTATATTTCTAGCAAAATATGCTCTCAATATTTCGCTTCCCCTGTTGTAGTTTACATGTACAGAGTATGTTTTTTTGTTGTTCTCACTTGAGAAAAACTTCATTTTTAAAAAAAGGAAGCTTCCTTCACTTCTTTCACACTTGATGGTATCGTTCTTCCTGAGCTATTATGGTTTTAAAATAACTTCAAAGCAATTTGACTCTGTGTTTAGCATATTTCCTTAACCAGTGCCCTCATGCTTCAAATTTATCTTCTGATGGCAAATGTGATACTTTTTTTGGCGATTTCACACACACTTGTCAAATGCAAGAGCAAATCAGTCATCATTGCCAGTGAGTTCTGAAGTATGTGCACCAGGCTCTGGGCATAATTTGGATTAACTCCAGGGTTGCATCTGTTCTGGTGTGGTTTCGTGACCAGCTGCTCTTAAGGGACCATTTGGCATATCTAAACCATTTATCTCTGTCCTGCTCTAATAGTCACTTACGTGGGGGTAGGCCAGAGAAGCTTGAAAGACTCCAGTCTAAAACATTTAAATAACATTACCTCCAAAGGAATATTGGGAGTTGTAGTTTGTTACACGTGCTGGGCATCTTCAAAGTTCGAGTATCTTCAAAGTCCATGACATCTTTGGTCAAGGCTGTTCTCCAACTGCAGCGCTTGCAGGCCAGTGTTTCCCAGTTGTCAGTGTTTATACAACATTTATTTTTAGATTTGCCTTGAGAGAGTCTTTAAATCTCTTGTTGACCACTGGCATTCCGCTTTCCATTCTTAAGTTCAGAATAGAGGAGTTGATTTGGAAGATGATAGGCATCCGTACAACATGACCAGTCCAACGAAGCTGATGTTGAAGAATCATTGCTTTCACACTGGTGATCTTTGCTTCTTCCAGTTTGCCTATCTTCCCAAGTGATGTGTACAGTTTTTCAGAGACACCCTTGATGGAATCTTTCCCAATTCCCAGCGATGGGCATCAGTAAGTTCCCAATAAGGGCTGGCATAATTCGGCGGGAATCTGGAAAGAAAACAGGCCACACGGGGTTTTTTTCACATGCGCCACTTCGAAAGCATCCTTTGTTGTTGTTTAGCCATTTAGTTGTGTCTGCCTCTTCGTGACCCCCTGGACCAGAGCACGCCAGGCCCTCCTGTCTTCCACTGCCTCCAACAGTTTGGTCAAACTCATGCTGGTAGCTTCGAGAACACTGTCCAACCACCTTGTCCTCTGTCTTCCCCTTCTCCTTGTGCCCTCCATCATTCCCAACATCAGGGTCTTTTCCAGGGAGTCTTCTCTTCTCATGAGGTGGCCAAAGTCTTGGAGCCTCAGCTTCAGGATCTGTCCTTCCAGTGAGCACTCAGGGCTGATTTCCTCCAGAATAGAGAGGTTTGATCTTCTTGCAGTCCATGGGACTCTCCAGAGTCTCCTCCAGCACCAGAATTCAAAAGCATCCATTCTTCGGCGATCAGCCTTCTTTATGGTCCAGCTCTCCCTTCCATCCCTCACTACGAAAGCATCCTATTACCGCGCATATGTTTCCTGCTGCGCTTCTATCCGGCACACTTCGGCTCCTGGAGCAACGCTCCTCCGCCCCGCCCTCCCAGCCGCTCATTGGCCTCTCGCGCAGTTCCTGTTCTCTCTCTCTCCCCGCCCCCGCGCCCCACGTCAATCTAACCTTCGCGTCGAGCCCGAAGCCCGTGCGGGCCTCCGTCCGCGCCATATAAGGCTCGAAGTGGGCAGGGCCTCTGCCTTTCCTCACGGGCTCGACCTGCCCTTTCCACTTCTCGCGCTCGCCGATTGGTTGTCGCGCGGCCGAGGCGGCTCTCCATTGGCCGTCGCGCGAGCGGAGGGGCGGCCCACCCTCGGCACCTGAGGAGACGGTACCGGCGGTGTGGCGAGGAGAAGGCGGAGTCGGCGTGAGGGGAGGCGGAGGGAAGGAAGAGGCGGAGGACGAGGATGGTCCCCGCGGTGGGGCCGCAGCCGCTCAGCCCGCCCGGCGCTCCGGCGGTGAGTCCCTCAGGTCGCGGGTCGGGGCGGCGGCGGCGGCGGCGTCGTGAGGGGAAGGCCGGCCCCGCTCCCCTCAGGCCCGGCCCGGCCCGCTCCTTCCCCGCCTCACGCCCAAGTGACAGTTCGCCCGGCCGAGGTCTCCGCTCCTCAGGGGCCGCCTCAGTCGGGGACGCGTCGAAACGTGTGTATGTGGGGGGGCCTCCCTCGACCCCCCCCCCGGGGAGCTGCTGGGGGTCGTCAGGCGGGGGGGGGGCGCCCCCCGTCCCACCCCCCCGGCTCCCAGTCTGTGCTGCTGCAGCAAGACATGGGGGTGTATTGGGGGAATTATCCAGTGCTTTTATTCTGGGGGGACGCAGACCCCTAAACTGTATCTAATTTTGGCCTCATTGAGGGGCACGATTTCAATATGAGGAGGAAAAGGAGAGTGCAGTGGTACCTCGGGTTACAGACGCTTCAGGATACAGACTCCGCTAACTCAGAAATTGCATGGCAGCAGCAGGAGGCCCCATTAGCTAAAGTGGTGCTTCAGGTTAAGAACAATTTCAGGTTAAGAATGGACCTCCAGATCGAATTAAGTACGTAACCAGAGGTACCACTGTATTTGCTGCTGCAACACATGGTGGTGTCAGTGCTTTTATTCTGGGGGGACGCAGACCCCTCAACGTTTTGTGCATCTCAGTTTGGCCTCATTGAGGGGCAGGATTTCAATATGAGGAGGAAAAGGAGAGGACAGTGGTACCTCAGGTTAAGTACTTAATTCGTTCGGGAGGTCCGTTCTTAACCTGAAACTGTTCTTAAACTGAAGCACCACTTTAGCTAATGGGGCCTCCTGCTGCCACTGCACCGCTGCCATGCGATTTCTGTTCTCATCCTGAAGCAAAGTTCTGAACCCGAGGTACGATTTCTGGGTTCGTGGAATCTGTCACCTGAAGCGCATGTAACCCGAGGTACCACTGTATTTCAATATGCATAGGAAAAGGAGAGTACAGTGGTAGCTCGGGTTCCATACGCTTCAGGTGACAGACTCCACTAACCCAGAAATAGTACTGCAGGTTAAAAACTTTGCTTCAGGATGAGAACAGAAATTGTGCTCCAGCGGCACGGCAGCAGCGGGAGGCCCCATTAGCTAAAGTGGTGCTTCAGGTTAAGAAAAGTTTCAGGTTAAGAATGGACCTCCAGAACGAATTAAGTACTTAATCCGAGGTACCACTGTATTCGGGTAATAATAATAATAATAATTTCCCCAGCCATTCTGGGCGGCTTCCCAAAAAATATTAAAATACTGTAATGCATCAAACATTGAAAGCTTCCCTAAACAGGGCTGCCTTCAGATGCCTTTAAAAGATAGGATAGCTGCTTATTTCCTTCACATCTGAAGGGAGGGCGTTCCACAGGGAGGGCGCCACCACCGAGAAGGCCCTCTGCCTGGTTCCCTGTAACTTCACTTCTCGCAATGAGGGAACCACCAGAAGGCCCTTGGAGCTGGACCTCAGTGTCCGGGCTGAACGATGGGGTTAGAGACGCTCCTTCAGGGTAGAAGGTGTTCACTAACACGATCCAGAAGGAAGGCTGGCATGCATTAAGAAGCGCAATACAGTGGTACCTTGGGTTACATACGCTTCAGGTTACAGACTCTGTAACCCAGAAATAGTGCTTCAGGTTAAGAACTTTGCTTCAGGATGAGAACAGAAATTGTGCTCCGGTGGCGCGGCGGCAGCAGGAGGCCCCATTAGCTAAAGTGGTCCTTCAGGTTCAGAACAGTTTCAGGTTAAGAACGGACCTCCGGAACGAATTAAGACTTAACCTGAGCTACCACTGTACTGTACCCCTAAACATTTTTTTTAGAAAAAAAGCACTGGAATGATCATCTGGTGGGGTGAGAAGCGAGTCCTTTTTTCTTTCACAGATTCACACATATTTTTACAAGAGTTCAGCTATGAGACAGCTACCAGAGATGGGGTTATTGGGTTGTTGCTTTTATTTTGATAATCTATTTTGTGGTTTTATATTTAGGTTTTGTTCTGTGAACCCCCCTGAGACCTCCGGGTATAAGGCGGTATATAAATTCAATAATAATAATAGGTTCTGTGGAGTTGGGGTGGCCTCCCTTCCCTGGGCTGCCCCAAATGTCCATTGCTCCCTGTTGTGGCTTTCCCCAGCTCCCAATATTCGGTTTTGGGATGGTGGGGCCCTGGAGCCCTCCCACCCCCAGGCTGCCCCAAATGTCCAGTGCTCCCAGTTGCGGCTTTCTTTGCCGGGCGGGGTGAGGGGTGTCGAGGGGACTAGGCTTCCGAGGCTGCCCCCAAAGTGCTGCAGGCCGTGCACTTCGTGTCTGGAGCGGGGAGGTCTGAACAGGGTGGCCCGCGGAAACCTCCGTGTGCAGAGGCAGTGTACCCCCTGGAGCAGATACGATGCTGGGGATGCGCAAGGGAAGATTGGTTGTAGCTCCGTGCCTTGTTTGTAAGTTTTGCAGGAAGGAGGCATATGTCGGAAACCGGCCTCAGGACTAGGTGATCGGTTGCAGTGGGACTCTCCCTGTGTAGCTGTTATCCATACATACAAGATAGATAGATAGATAGATAGATAGATAGATAGATAGATAGATACCATATTTTTCGCTCTATAACACGCACCAGACGATAACATGCACGTAGTTTTTAGAGGAGGAAAACAAGAAAAAAAATATTCTAAACAAAACAGTGGATGTATGATTTTTGTGGTTCATGCTGTGGCCACAGACATGTGATCTGACAGTGAGTTTGGAGTAGCCCAATGCAAAAATCCTGAGGATCTATGTGGATCCGTGCTTTGTAACCACGTTTTAAGTGGGGAGGGAAGGAAAAGCACTCAAGGGACAAGGAGCATGTGTGGGGTGTGTAGAGAAGGATGCTGCTAATAATGCTATTTAGTGAGCTGAGTGGGGAGGAGAGAGGGACAGAGAGCCTGCTTGCTTTAAAGGAACCAACTGGACAGGAGCCGCTTACACTCGTGTAAGCGGCTCCTCTCCCACTTTGCTCCTTTAAAGAAGCAGGCTCTCTGTCCCTCTCTCCTCCCTACTCAGCAGCTCTTCTCCCGCTTTGCTGTTTCAAAGCGAGCCTCGGAGAAGGGAAGGAAGGGGAATCATGGATCCTCTGCTCATGACTGCAGCAGATCCCCTCCGCCACCCGTAGGCATTCGCTCCATAACACGCACAGACATTTCCCCTTACTTTCTAGGAGGAAAAAAGTGAGTGTTATGGTGCAAAAAATACGGTAGATAGATAGACAGACAGACAGACAGACAGACAGAAAGATTGCAGTATGCTAAGCACTTTGCAGTGGACTGTATAATGCATTATAATCTGGATTTTGCTTGTAGGAAAGGGAGCAAGGAGTCTAGTTACCAAAATACCCATTTCATAACATGGCCATGTTGCGTGCCACAGGAAAAAAAGGCCGGCAATAGTAGTGCATATTATTATTATTATTATTATTATTATTATTATTATTATTACCTCAGTCTGGCATTGTCAATATGAAGAAAATAATAATGCTAAGTTTTTGTACAGGGCTTTTGTGAAGATTATTGAATTGAGATATGGAAACGTTTTGGAAGTTATGAGATGCCAGATTAAGATGCCACATAAAAATCACATCCTCCTAATTTGTATGACCAGTGAGTTTCCTTGCTCACATGGCTGTCCTAAAGACACTGTTCTGGTATTATTGTTGTTTTATAGTTAGGACATAGGTAAAGGTAAAGGTAAAGGTACCCCTGCCCGTACGGGCCAGTCTTGCCAGACTCTAGGGTTGTGCGCTCATCTCATTCTATAGGCCGGGGGCCAGCGCTGTCCGCAGACACTTCCGGGTCACGTGGCCAGCGTGACATCGCTGTTCTGGCGAGCCAGCGCAGCACACGGAAACGCCGTTTACCTTCCCGCTAGTAAGCGGTCCCTATTTATCTATTTGCATCCGAAGGTGCTTTCGAACTGCTAGGTTGGCAGGCTCTGGGACCGAACGACAGGAGCGCACCCCGCCGCAGGGATTCGAACCGCCGACCTTTCGATCGGCAAGTCCTAGGTGCTGAGGCTTTAACCCACAGCGCCACCTGCGTCCCAGTTAGGACATACACTTTCATTATTCAAGCTAAATGTATTCATGGTAAATTTGTTCTCTTGTTTTGTGCCCATTTTTTTATTAAACTCTTCATGTTTTATTTACACACACACACTCCTACTCCTTATAGGCAGACATACTCTGTACAGCTTTTTGTGATAATGCAATTATATTTTGTGTTTAAATGCTTGGCAAAAAAATGTTTAAAAAAAACATGAAAAAGGGGGCAAGCATTGAGGGAAGTTTTGGTACTCTCACTCGCCATTGAATTCAGTGTGTTTTGACTATACACTATTTTGGCTTTAGGCACTGTCCATGGAACATAACCTCGGCATAAATTGGGAGTCGCCTGTACTTTGAAATTTTCTTCTATATTCTTAGCTTTACATTCTGACAACCATATTAAGAAACACAGACTACAGTCCTAACGATGCAGCCCCACTTGTGTCAGTTGAGTTTAGAGGGATTTGTTCCCTGGTGATTGTATAGGATTGCAGCCTCCTCTTCAAAAGTAAATCAGTAAATACTACTTTCAAGTCAACATGATTAGGATTAAGATTGATTGGTAGCATGCCCAAGCATCGTTTTTCTGGTCCCGCTACAAATTTATAACACCAGCCCCCTCCCACACGCATCCCATAATACAGTTGCATGAGGCATTAAATAAAAGTTTGTCTTTTAATTCTGAAATTATATTTTTCGCATTTCCAAAATTATACCATGGCCTACTGTAATTGGGGCTTTTCAACCATGCCCCCAAACACCTAGCCTGAATATGAGTCCTACAAATGGTTTTGCCTATTTTAACTTTTTGGTTGGTCCTCATGAATATATTATCCTGTCAGTGCTTTTATTTTTTATTGTAATGGACCAGCATGTGTACAAACATTTTATATATAGACCAGTTTATTTATTGTGTTTTGTGTTCTTTTTCATTGCTAAATTAACTCCTCAAAGTAAATTTCTCTTGCAAACTCACTCTTGTTAAGAGAAAGTAACTACATTGGTTAACCATTCTTATTCTGTAAATCACTTGCAGTTTTTGATGATTGCTAGCTTGCTGAAATTCATTTTCTACAAGAGTCACTTCCAATTGTTAAGAAAATCCACAAAGCAATGCATACTTTACAGAAAATTCATTTCAGTTGGAGTGTTGTGTGAACTGCATTTAATAAGAAGTGAGGATAGTTTATATTCTCCTCAGGTGACATATCATAAGGAAAATACTCAAAAGATCTAGAGTGTGCTTGTGAGAGCCTGTAAATTCCACCAGCAGTGCTGAGTCCCACTGTCCCTGGAATCAATGTCTTTGTTTATTATGATGCTTTGTCCACAGAGTTGCTTGTTCTGCTCTAACACTGCTTGCCATTGGCTTCTGCTAAACTCACAAGATCTCAGCAATAGATACAAAGACAGAGGGAAATAAAGTTTCCTTATCCCCAAGCATGATTTATATGATGCTAACTTACTAGATGCTACTAGTAGGAAACTGTCTGTGGACAAACGCCGGCTCCCTTGGCCTGAAAGCAAGATGAGCAACACAACCCCATAGTCGCCTTTGACTGGACTTAACCGTCCAGGGGTCCTTTACCTTTTTACCTTACTAGTAGGATACTAGGGTGGGGGGTCTGACCAGTTACCATATTGGCCTGAACATAACCCGCACTTCCCCCCCAAATTTTGACCATGAAACGTTAAAGTTTGGCTTACATTCATGACCTTACACCGCCAGCAAAGCGCTGCCACTCTGCCGCTCCCGAGTCTCCCCCGAGCCATTGAAATGAAGGGGGAAAGGGGAAGGCCGCTGGCAAAGTGGTGTGGGGACTGCCCCCCTCCCCAGGAAGCAGCCCGGGTATTGTCTTTTTTTCTTTTTCCCCATTTACATTTAAAGGTGCAGCTTATATTCGGGTGCGGCTTATATTCGGGCCAATATGGTATCTCTCTTGATGTAAAAACCCGGATCACCCTTCCAGGCTTTATACATGAATGGAGCTGGCACATGAACAACGAATGTGGCTGTCTGGCCATGTTTAGCTTGGCCTTGTGCCTGAATCTCTGAAATTATTATTAATAATGAATATACCACTTAATGCCCAGTTGGTTTCTAAGTAGTTTACAAAACAAAAAACAACACTGTTAAAATACATAATGGTATGCCATAATTGAAGTCCACTGGAAAACAATCCAATTGGGATGTTAAAATGCAAACTTCAGTGATTAAAATATTCATTGAAACAGCCCCATTAAAACAGCACAAGAATTAAAGCAGGAGACCTAGGTGACGAGATCAAGGGAATGCCAGGAGCATCTTCAAAAGGCAATGGGGTGCCAGTACATTCCACAACACTGGTGCCAAGAGTGAAAAAGCCTGACACCACATCATTAGGGCATGAATGATAAAACTAATCAGGTTCTGTTTGTTGATCTTAATGGTCTTACTGAGCAGTGGAGGTGAAACTGATTTTTCAAGTAACCATGTCCAGTGTTGTTTAGGGCTGTATATGTAGGTAACAAGATGTTAAAACTGGTTCATTGACCTATAGAACCATAGCAGAGCCTTTAGTGCTGGTGTGATACATGCCCAGTAAGAAGCACAATTAACCACCTGGGCTGTGGCATTTTGTACCAACTGCAGTCTCTGAACTAGTTGTAAGGCAGCCTCACACAGAGCACATTACAGTAATCCAAATGTGAGGTTACCAGCACATGAGTCACAGTAGCCAACTCAAACCCAAGAAAAGTTGAGTTTGGAAGTTCATAAATATTTGTGGAGTTCCACTTTACAAAGAGAGAGAATGTTGAACCCAAAGTTAAGCCATAGTAATGGTTATTAGTGGTACGCAAACCAGATCAATGTATCAGTATATTGTAATGTATCTTTGGAGGGCAGATATGCTGAAAGGTGGGGTAAAAAAATCTATTTAACTACAGTAAACTAAACAGAACTTGGTTTCTCTCCCCCTGCTATTACTCAAGTTTCATTTAAAAGAATGTATTTAATTATTCCAATGACTGTAATCTTTAAATGTAAGCAGAGGTTCTTAGAATTCCAATAAATTCTATCTGTCTTACTTAGGATTGTGAAGTATGGTTTGAGAAACATCAACACAGTAGAAGCTGGAGTACTATTGCAGTCTTGTAAACAGCCACTCACCAGTGGTGAGTATAAATAATCTATAATCTATCTAGTCACCTGTAGAGCAGCTTTGCATGGTTGCATCTTCTTTTAGGCCACAAATGAGGCCTAGCAGGCTAGTTAATGTCCTTTGTGGTGCAATTTATTAGGTTATGCTGATCTAAAAGAAGCCAGTGGAAGTTTAACTGTGTAGAAAAAAATACTTGAGAGTCAGGGTTTTCAGATGGAACAATAATGATCGGTGCTTCTAGAATCGTTACTTTGGGTTCTGTTCTTCTAGATCCTCATCTCTCAAACTATGCCAGAGATGACAGAGAAGGCTCCTCTTAAGAAACAACACCGGTAAGTGTCCTGTTCACAAATAGAATTACAATGCAATTCTTCACCTATCTACAGTATTTGGAAGCAAGCTCTATTGAGTTCAGTGAACCTGACTCACAAATAAGTGTGTATAAGATCATGCTTGTCAGTCTCTCTTATTATGTGTCAGCTGTTTGTAAAAAGCCACTACAGATAATGATCTGGGCGGCCTTTGCATCAGATTAAATGTAGGTCAGTCTAATGTAAAATAGTTTTCTAGGCAGGTGGTGGCAACGGGAGCATAACAAGCTTTTACAAGTGTTGCTATTAGGTGAAGTCAAAGACTCTCCAAAGATGATGATGTTCAGTGTTACAGTGGTACCTCGGGTTACAGATGCTTCAGGTTACAGACTCCACTAACCCAGAAGTAGTATCTCTGGTTAAGAACTTTGCTTCAGGGTGAGAACAGAAATCGCGCGGCGGCGGGAGGCCCCATTAGCTAAAGTGGTGCTTCAGGTTAAGAACAGTTTCAGGTTAAGAACAGACCTCCAGAACGAATTAAGTTCTTAACCTGAGGTACCACTGTATGGTCCTTTGCATGTCGCATCTGACATTTTTAAATTTTTAAATAAATGTTTTTCAGTTAAATGAACAATCAAACAAACCAGTACACCTGGTTTGTTACATGCAACATGAAATATGACCAATCAATAATAAATCCCTGTTCTGACCCTTTGCTGAACTTCCCTTATAACAAGATAAGGAAAAGATCTCTGCCAGCAATGTGGGGAATGTGCCATATCACCACTGGTGTACACTGGTACTGTTCATCTGAACAGTACTTTCTAAGCCCTAGAGTTGAATGTGCTTTAGTGTTTTTAACCCACATTTTATATCCTTGCATCTGCCAAGTTTCTTATAAGACCTCTCCAGATAGGTTATGTTACTTCTCATGTTCACTAATGCACCTTCAGAGAAATGGAAGCTCAGCTGCGCCACTGTTCTTATTGCTGAGTTTCTTAGTCATCAATAAGTACAGTGGTACCTCAGTTTAAGAATAGTCCTGTTTACAAACTGTTTGGTTTATGAACTCTGCAAAACCGGAAGTAGTGTTCCGGTTTGCGAACTTTACCTCGGTCTAAGAACGGAAGCTGAACAGTGGAAGGGCACCAGCGGCGGGAGGCCTCATTAGGGAAAGCGTGCCTTGGTTTAGGAGCGGTTGGACTTCCGTATAAAGGTGGGTCTCAGTAAGGTAGAGAAGGTATTTTGTTGTCTTTACCCAGCTCTGCATAGCCTGCACATGATGAGAAGTGGTTATAACTTAATTTGTTCTCTTTGGTCAAGTTTCTAGTCCCATGATTGGCATACAAGTGTGCAGTCAAACCTACAAAATAAGGAAACTTAGTGCAAAAACATGCTTAGGATAATTGTTGTTGTTGTTTAGTCGTTTAGTCGTGTCCGACTCTTCGTGACCCCATGGACCAGAGCACGCCAGGCACCTCTGTCCTCCACTACCTCCCGCAGTTTGGTCAAACTCATGCTGGTAACCTCGAAAACACTATCCAACCATCTTGTCCTCTGTCGCCCCCTTCTCCTTGTGCCCTCCATCTTTCCCAGCATCAGGGTCTTCTCCAGGGAGTCTTCTCTTCTCATGAGGTGGCCAAAGTACTGGAGCCTCAGCTTCACGATCTGTCCTTCCAGTGAGCACTCAGGGCTGATTTCCTTAAGAATGGATGCGTTTTATCTTCTTGCAGTGGGACTCTTTTATCTTCTTCCATGGGACTCTCAAGAGTCTTCTCCAGCACCATAATTCAAAAGCATCAATTCTTCGGCGATCAGCCTTCTTTATGGTCCAGCTCTCACTTCCATACATCACTACTGGGAAAACCATGGCTTTAACTATACGGACCTTTGTTGGCAAGGTGACGTCTCTACTTCTCAAGATGCTGTCTAGGCCTGTCATTGCCCTTCTCCCAAGAAGCAGGCGTCTTTTAATTTCGTGGCTGCTGTCACCATCTGCAGTGATCATGGAGCCCAAGAAAGTAAAATCTCTCACTGCCTCCATTTCTTCCCCTTCTATTTGCCAGGAGGTGATGGGACCAGTGGCCATGATCTTCGTTTTTTTGATGTTGAGCTTCAGACCATATTTTGCGCTCTCCTCTTTCACCCTCATTAAAAGGTTCTTTAATTCCTCCTCACTTTCTGCCATCAAGGTTGTGTCATCTGCATATCTGAGGTTGTTGATATTTCTTCCGGCAATCTTAATTCCAGCTTGGGATTCATCCAGCCCAGCCTTTCGCATGATGTATTCTGCATACAAATTAAATAAGCAGGGAGACAAAATGCAGCCTTGCCGTACTCCTTTCCCAATTTTGAACCAATCAGTTGTTCCATATCCAGTTCTAACTGTAGCTTCTTGTCCCACATAGAGATTTCTCAGGAGACAGATGAGGTGATCAGGCACTCCCATTTCTTTAAGAACTTGCCATAGTTTGCTGTGGTCGACACAGTCAAAGGCTTTTGCATAGTCAATGAAGCAGAAGTAGATGTCTTTCTGGAACTCTCTAGCTTTCTCCATAATCCAGCGCATGTTTGCAATTTGGTCTCTGGTTCCTCTGCCTCTTCTAAATCCAGCTTGCACTTCTGGGAGTTCTCGATCCACATACTGCTTGAGCCTTCCTTGTAGAATTTTAAGCATAACCTTGCTAGCGTGTGAAATGAGTGCAATTGTGCGGTAGTTGGAGCATTCTTTGGCACTGCCTTTCTTTGGGATTGGGATGTAGACTGATCTTCTCCAATCTTCTGGCCACTGCTGAGTTTTCCAAATTTGCTGGCATATTGAGTGTAGCACCTTAACAGCATCATCTTTTAAAATTTTAAATAGTTCAGCTGGAATACCATCACTTCCACTGGCCTTGTTATTTGCAGTGCTTTCTAAGGCCCATTTGACTTCACTTTCCAGGATGTCTGGCTCAAGGTCAGCAACCACACTACCTGGGGTGTACAAGACATCCATATCCTTCTGGTATAATTCCTCTGTGTATTCTTGCCACCTCTTCTTGATGCCTTCTGCTTCTGTTAGGTCCTTACCACTTTTGTCCTTTATTATGGTAATCTTTGTACGAAATGTTCCTTTCATATCTCCAATTTTCTTGAACAGATCTCTGGTTCTTCCCATTCTGTTGTTTTCCTCTATTTGTTTGCATTGCTCGTTTAAGAAGGCCTTCTTGTCTCTCCTTGCTATTCTTTGGAAATCTGCATTCAATTTCCTGTATCTTTCACTATCTCCCTCACATTTTGCTTGCCTTCTCTCCTCCGCTATTTGTAAGGCCTCGTTGGACAGCCACTTTGCTTTCTTGCATTTCCTTTTCATTGGGATGGTTTTCGTTGCTGCCTCCTGTACAATGTTACGAGCCTCCATCCATAGTTCTTCAGGCACTCTGTCCACCAAATCTAAATCCTTAAACCTGTTCCTCACTTCCACTGTGTATTCATAAGGGATTTGACTTAGATTGTATCTTACTGGCCCAGTGGTTTTTCATACTTTCTTCAGTTTAAGCTTGAATTTTGCTATAAGAAGCTGATGATCTGAGCCACAGTCAGCTCCAGGTCTTGTTTTTGCTGACTGTATAGAGCTTCTCCATCTTTGGCTGCAGAGAATATAATCAATCTGATTTCGATGCTGTCCATCTGGTGATGTCCATGTGTAGAGTCGTCTCTTGTGTTGTTGGAAAAGAGTGTTTGTGATGACCAGCTTGTTCTCTTGGCAGAACTCTATTAGCCTTTGCCCTGCTTCGTTTTGAACTCCAAGGCCAAACTTGCCAGTTGTTCCTTTTATCTCTTGACTCCCTACTTTAGCATTCCAATCCCCTATAATGAGAAGAACATCATTCTTTGGTGTCACTTCTATAAGGTCTTGTAAGTCTTCATAGAATTGGTCAATTTCAGTTTCTTCAGCGCCAGTAGTTGGTGCATAAACTTGGATTACTGTGATGTTAAAAGGTCTGCCTTGGATTCGTATCGAGATCATTCTATCATTTTTGAGATTGCATCCTAGTACAGCTTTCGCCACTCTTTTGTTGACTATGAGGGCCACTCCATTTCTTTTACGGGTTTCTTGCCCACAGTAGTAGATGTGATGGTCATCCGAACTGAATTCGCCCATTCCCGTCCATTTTAGTTCACTGATGCCCAGGATGTCAATATTTATTCTTGCCATCTCATTTTTGACCACCTCCAACTTACCCAGGTTCATGGTTCTTACATTCCAGGTTCCTATGCAATATTTTTCTTTACAGCATTGGACTTTCCTTTCGCTTCCAGGCATATCCGCAACTGAGCGTCCTTTCGGCTTTGGCCCAGCCGCTTCATCAGCTCTGGATCTACTTGTACTTGCCCTCCGCTCTTCCCCAGTAGCATGTTGGACGCCTTCCGACCTGAGGGGCTCATCTTCCAGCGTCGTAACTTTTATATGCCTGTTGTCTTTGTCCATGGAGTTTTCTTGGCAGGATACTGGAGTGGCTTGCCGGTTCCTCCTCCAGGTGGATCACGTTTGGTCAAAACTCTCCACTATGACCTGTTCATCTTGTGTGCCCTGCTCGGCGTAGTTCATAGCTTCTCTGAGTTCTTCAAGCCCCTTCGCCACGGCAAGGCAGTGATCCATGAAGGGGGCTTAGGATAATAAGAGTACATAAAATTATGATAATTTCCATCAGTATGAAAAATACATCACCAACAGGGCAAGAGTTGCTTTGAAGTAAAGGATGGCTGTTCCTTATATAACACAGTACAGTGGTACCTCGGGTTACATACACTTCAGGTTACATACGCTTCAGGTTACAGACTCCGCTAACCCAGAAATAGTGCTTCAGGTTCAGAACTTTGCTTCAGGATGACAACAGAAATCGTGCTCCGGTGGCGCGGCAGCAGCAGGAGGCCCCATTAGCTAAAGTGGTGCTTCAGATTAAGAATAGTTTCAGGTTAAGAACGGACCCCCGGAACGAATTAAGTACTTAACCCGAGGTACCACTGTACACACATCATTAAGCCCCACTGATTGGGGAGTAGTACTATGCCTTTGGCAGGCAATTGGCAAGCCAAAGTGGTAGGACCTTCTCTGTGGTGGCTCCCAGATTCTGAAACTTTTTCCTCATAGAGATTAGCATGGCCTGTATGCTGTGGATTTTAAAATGGGCTCTATAGACTCACCTTTTTCTTTCTGCCTTTTCCTAAAGGCTTTTCCTACAGAGGTATCTACAAAATATAGCTGTTTTATTAATCTTTGTAACTGTTTCAAATGGCCTTTGTTAATGTGCTACTTTTGTTAGGTTGTCTTAGGTCATTATATTTATTGTTCTTTTTATGATAATGCAAACTGCCTTGGGTAGGCTGTGTCCCAAAATGTGGCATATATATAATTTAAAAAGGTAAAGGTAAAGGTACCCCTGCCCGTACGAGCCAGTCGTGTCCGACTCTAGGGTTGTGCGCCCATCTCACTGTAGAGGCCGGGAGCCAGCGCTGTCCGCAGACACTTCCGGGTCACGTGGCCAGCGTGACGAAGCTGCTCTGGCGAGCCAGCACCAGCGCAGCACACGAAAACACCTTTTATATATAAATAATGCAAGCCAGATATATATATCTTGGGGATCCTTACATCAAATGTGGTTATTTCTCTTCTCCCTTTTGTGCATTTGCTGGCAGATTAAAGAAAATAGATTGATTAAAGAAAACTTCCTGTAATTTGGAATTTGTAATTTGTAAACTATTTGTAATTTAGCCATTTACCTGTTACCTTTTATTTAACAGAAAGAAAAACCGTGAGACTCACAATGCAGGTAAGAGCTTCAGTGCAGTTGTTGTCAGAGTGGAGCTATCATTCCACCAAGCATGCAAATATATGCCATTGCAATCAAAAGAGAAATCTTATTGTTTCTGGATATGCTATCAATGTACTGTTATACATCTTATGTGTTCTGTTTTTGCTAGTGGAGAGGCATCGAAAGAAGAAAATCAATGCTGGAATAAACCGAATTGGTGAACTAATTCCATGCTCCCCAGCGCTGAAACAAGTTAGTCTGCTCTTCATGGCGGCTGAATATTTATTTATTTAACAAAATTTATATACCGCTTGGCTGTAATAAAACCTCTTAAGTATGAAATATTTAAATTATCGATGAAAACAGTTAAAACAATTTAAACATTTAAAGATTATTAGAATGATCATTAAAGAGATGAAAAGACGTCAACATCTACATGTGTGGATAGGCTTGCTAAACAAAAATGATTTAAGCAGACACCAAAAAGACTACAGCGAAGGTGCTTGGGCGATGTCAATAGGCAGGGAGTTCCAAAGTGTGGGTGCTGCCACATAAAAATATCAATTTCTTACAAGTGTGTAATGAGTATTATGTGGCACCTGTAGTGCTAGTTCTAGTCAAGTGGGCATATGTAGGAGACGTGCTCCAGCAAGTAAACTGGTTTCAAACTGTTAATGTCTTTATACAGTGGTGCCCCGCAAGACGAATGCCTCGCAAGACCGAAAACCCGCTAGACGAAAAGGTTTTCCGTTTTGGAGGTGCTTTACAAAACGAATTTCCTATGGGCTTGCTTCGCAAGACGAAAATGTCTTGCAAGTTCCTGCAGGGTTTTTTTCCTCCCCCCCACCTTTTCCCCAAGCCGCTAAGCCGCTTATCAGCTGATCCGCTAAGCCGCTTATCAGCTGATCCGCTAAGCCGCTTAACAGCTGATCCGCTAAGCCGCTTAACAGCTGATCGCTAAGCCGCTTATCAGCTAAGCCGCTAAGCCGCTTAACAGCTGATAGCTAAGCCACTTATCAGCTGATCCACTAAGCCGCTTAACAGCTGATCCGCTAAGCCGCTTAACAGCTGATCCGCTAAGCCCACTAAGCCGCTAATAGCGCTAAGCCGCTAAGCCGCTAATGGGCTTGCTTTGCAAGACGAAAAAACCGCAAGACGAAGAGAATCGCGGAACGGATTCTTTTCGTCTTGCGAGGCACCACTGTATACTAATAGTAACACCTAAAGCTTTGCCCAGAAACAAATTGCCAACCATTGAACATAGATGTTAGATACTGACAGGGTCTCACTTCTGTTCAGCAACTCTGCATTGCAGCAATCCAATACTGAAGTTGCTAGTGCCCGAACTGCTGTGGTATACAAATTTAATAATAATAAGAAGAAGACGACGACGTAGGCCTGTTTGTATTTCAGACTGAGTCTCTGAATGTTTTTCCTAATCATCCACATGTTCCCTTGCAGAGTAAGAACATGATCCTTGACCAGGCATATCAATATATAACAGAAATGAAAAGGCAAAACGATGAGCTCCTGCTGAATGGAGGAAACAATGAGCAAGGTGAATGGACTGGCTAGAATACTCTCGCTAGAATACCTCTGTTTTTATTGTACATACATTTCAAACCAAGCATTCTTTGTCCAACTGCTACTCCACCTTTCCTCTGGAAATGTTATCAAATGATAGATTCGCTATCCTGCAGATTGAATGCTGTTTGCTTAATATTTGTGTTTCAGATTGTAATTTTCCTTATCCTAATAAAAGTAGTCCCAATCTTTTATTAAAAAGCAGATTTGCTAATTTTATACCTTGCTAACAACATAATCTTGGTGTGCCGGTATGCTAATTCTCTTTCACAATACAAATTTTATGTGAAGAAGTTGAACATGATTGAAAAAAGCAACAGTAAAGTTAATTCTAAAAAATGTTGCCACACTTGTAAATTACGTTATAGAAGAACTGTAATTTGATAGTTTTTCTAAGTGAAGTTGCCTCTCAGTTATAACTGGAGCTGTTTTCTTCATCCAAACTAAACAGAAAGAATAGGGTATTTCTGAATATTCTGCAACATGGTTGAAATCCAAGTCCCAGTAGTAGTTGTTTATTAGGATTTACATTAGATGATGCCTGTTCATTCTATGATCCCCTAATTTTCATACGACTAATTATCCTTTTTGGAAAAATGCAATTTGAACTGGAACAATAAAGAAAGAATAGAATGAAAGCAATAGAAATGTTTCCTTCCTGAGAGTATTTATAAGGCTGTAGTTTTCTTCAGATGATGAGTTTGTGAAATACAGTTTGTGAAATACAGTGAAGCTGCTCTCGACCAATTCAGGACAGTTGAACCATCTGCCCAGAAATGTTTGGCTCCAATTTGCAGTGGGTTTTCTTTCCTGTTACCTATAAATATTGTAGCTAGAGATGCCTGGGATGCGTTGCATGCAACCTGTGTTCTCTCCTTTTAATTCTAAGTCTCTAAGGATGTAATCTGAGTTTGAGTACATATTACCAGTGCTTTTTTCTGCGGGGATGCAGGGGTACGCATACCCCTAAACATTTTGTGAATCTTTGTACTTTTGTCCATTTATTTGTCTTTATTGTTCCCGATTTGAACCATAAAAGGGTGGTTTTCTTGAGTCAAAATGAGAGTACCCCTAAACATTTTTAAAGGAAAAAAAGCTCTGCATATTACAGCAGAAACCTATGTTGAGGTGATGAAATGCTATTTTCACTTGCTCCTAAAACAAATCAGCTGTTGTAGACTTTTGCAGAACCTTTGGTCATTGGGCTTTATTCATTTTTTATTTCTCTGCAGCTGAAGAAATAAAAAAGCTCCGGAAGCAGTTGGATGAACTTCAGAAAGAAAATGGGCGCTACATTGCATTATTGAAAGCCAACGACATTTGCCTTTATGATGACCCCACTGTCCACTGGAAACGGAACCTCAAGCACGCAAAGGTTTCTGTTGTTATCCCCAATGATCAGGAGCAAAAGAAGAAAGGGAACCTGAAAAATGCAAAAGTGTCTGTTGTTATCCCCAGCGACCAGCTGCAAAAGAACATCATTGTATATTCCAACGGCAGTCAGCTTGGTGGAAGCAACCAGGGGGCATCAGTCCAAGGAATAACCTTTAATATCAGTCATAATTTACAGAAGCAGACTGCTAATGTTGTTCCTGTCCAGAGGACTTGCAACCTAGTCACTCCTGTGACCATTTCTAGTATCTATTCCACAGAAATCAAATCAGGGGTTCAGACTTCAGTTCCTCCACTGGTATCAGGCCCGTCAAATCCAGCCAAGAAAATTATTGAGCACTCTACCTCTGAGAATGAGCAAGGCCTACCTACTAGTTCTAGTGCTGACAGCTCCCTGAATCCCTTGCAGCTAGTCAGGCTACAGCCTGAAATGCAGAGTTCTCCTCAAGATGAAGATGACATCTCCAAATCTAAAAATAAACCAGAGACTTTCAAGTTAATTGAGAAAGCGGGTTTGCCTAGCAACAGCCTTCCTGTCAGTGCTAGTGTAGACAGATCTCTGGCTCCGCTGGCAGACATGCCCCCTAAAGAGGATCCAAGAAATGGATCCCTAGAAAGCTGTGTGGTTTCTGCAGCTGACACCACTTGTACTCCATCTGTAATGCTCTCCATTGATGGAAAGCCGTTTGCAGGAAACATCTTCAAAAGCAGCGGAGGGCCAGCAGCGTCTGCTGTAGAAATCCAGAAAGCTGTAACAGAAATTAACACTTTGCCTGCTGCTTCTATAGATAAGTGGCCTTTTTCCAGTTCTTCAGCTGCTGGCACTTCAAATTCCAAAACCATGGGTAGCCTGACGCGAATGACTTCTGCTGGAAACACCCAGACTACTTGGACTACTTTGCAACTAGCAGGGAATACTGTTCAGCCTCTAAACCGTACTCTGTCCAGCATAAACGCAGCCCTCTTAAATCAGCCAGTTAACAATGCTAGCATTACAGCATCCACTCCTAACAGGATTTTGGCAACTGCTCCCAGTTTAAATAATCCTCTACCTGCTGGTGAACAAACAGCTGAGCAAATCATGGTTACTTTGCCATCTTACCCATCCTTACCTATGCAGCCGCTAGTCACTAAGACGCAGGTTCTAGCACAACCTGCAAACGGCCTCCTTCCATTGAATCCACCGATGCAGCTGATTCAGGTGCCCCAGCCAGTAGGTCCATCTGTCACTGCACCACCTGCTAAACAAAATGTAGTCATTTTACAGCCTTCAAATGCCAGCGCAGGTCCACCAGTGTTGAGAACTGAAGTCCCCAACCAAACCGTTAGCCAGCAGATTGTAATTATACAGACCGCTAACCCAAATCCTCTCTCCCTTTTCTCTGCTCCTCCTCCTCCTCCTCCTCCTCCTATCAGAATGCCTATAAATGGAGCCGCTCCCTCAGCAAGTGCTAGTAACCCTATGCAAAATGCCTCTGGCCCTCATATGTTTGGTGGGAAGCATCTTGTCCATATTTTGCCAAGGCCATCTTCTGCACCATCTTCTGGCTCGACACAAACGTTTTCAGTTGCAATGGCTAACCAACATCTTCCGCAGACTATTTCTTTAAATGGGCAGCTGTTTGCATTGAAGCCTGTGAAGTCCTGTTCTGGAGGTTCGGATCAAACCCCTATGCAAGTTATTCAGCCTACCACCAGTGAAGATCCAAATACAAACGTTGCCCTCAATACATTTGGTGCTTTAGCTAGCCTCAATCAAAGCATATCGCAGATGGCTGGACAGAACTGTCTGCAGGTGTCTACCAGTCAGCCTACAAATCCATCAACGGCCAGCAGCCAAACCACACCAAGTACCCATGTTCTGCTGGCAGCTACAGCAGCATCCTCTTCTGCTGCTGAGAATGTAATGTTAACCAGTGTTTCGAGCTCAGTGGGTGCTTCTCCCCCCAAAACCTCATTTGGTCTGGCTTCAAAATGGTCTAATAAAAGTACTAAGAAATGCTTGGTGGCCAGCAGCAATCTTGCATGTCGAGTGAATTCTTGCAAAGATTTGAAGAAACTTGATAGTGGGGATGTGGAGGCTACCCCTGAGCATTCAGGAAGTGACATCTTGCTTGAAAACATGCCTGATAATGTGGTGTTGCAAAACTTAGCCATATCACAAGCAAATAGGGTAGCACCTAACGATGTTGCCCAAAATGATGCTTCCAATTCCCATCCCAAAGAGAGACTGAGAGCTGAACAAGACATGGAAAGTACCCTGGCCTCTGACCTGAATGCAGCTATAGTGCCGAGATCATTGCCCCTCGAATCGGCATCATCAGAACAGTTTGAAGTGGTTGCTCCCGTCTCCAGAGAGTGTGCATCTCTGCCTCCTCAAACTAATTCAGCAACAAATTCTAAGTTATCAGAATCACCCAAATGCATCCCCACCAGCCCTTTAACATCTTCTGACTCTCAGGTGACAGCTTCTCATATTTCTGGGACATCTGTGGCAAACAGTGGGGCGAGTGCAGAGGGTGTTCCCAGAACAGAGGTGTCTGAAATCTGCACAATGGAACAAAATTGTTCCATAGTCATGCAGGCCAGTGATTTGTTAGAAGAGCAAGGCCTGAGCAAGATTTTCTCTGATTTCAGTAAAGTGGGAGAAGCTGTGGGAAAAAACTTCTCGGTCCAAGTTGAACACCCTAATTTTCGCACCCAAAACACTAAATCAATTATAGACTCGAATGACTTGGCAGAGAAGCAGGAGGGGCTCTTGCTGGTGAACACTGAAGAGGAAAACCTTGCACAGTCTCATTCCTGTACCTCTGAACAAGAAACAGTCACTGCTAACAGACAAGCAGACTCTCCCATGTCAACTAGCTCAGGCAGCAGTTGTGGATTCTCAGTTGCATCCATGTTGCCAGACACATGCCGGGAAAATGTTCCCAACAACACTTCAGTGAATACATGCAACAGCTGTACGTTTTCAGAGCAAACGGATATTGTAGCTTTGGCAGCAAAAGCCATTTTTGACCAAGAGGCCCATGCAAAAGCAGCCGTGTCGGGAGCTGCTGTTTCCAAGGATGGTGAAGTGGCATCTCTAAGAAGAGACCAGTCTCTTAAGTCTCACACCATTAAAGAGGCAGACCAGATAGAAACAGTGCCAAGAAATTTCAGCACCCAGAATGCAGTGAAAATAAACGTTGATCGGTCAGTCGAGAAACAAAGCTGTTCTGTTGGAGTGGAAGTGTCCAGTGTAACCTTGCAAATTCCAGCCTCCCAGTCTTCAAGCACATCAAGCTTAAGTGTCAATAATCTCATCCATCAAAGCTGCATCATCCACCCTGTTGTGAGCTGCTCAGGTTTACCCCCAACTTCAGACCAATCAGCTGTTCCTGTGACTATGACTCCATCCATGCCCACTAATCCCTATATGACTCAGTCTCCAGGACATTCTCCAGTGCTAATGACAGATTATGCTTCAGAACAACTGTCTGCTGTTCGGACCAGCACCATGCAGGCTTCTCAGATGCATGAGCCACACTTAAAGCAGCAAAGCCAGGAGAGCCGCAAAGACTCTGTCAAACGTTCTCTTCCAGATGATCACCTGCTTTCCACGCCGAAGAGACAGAAACACTGCCAGACGGCACCTATGCAGCTTGAAGGGATGGCTTTGCTGGACCAAACAGCTGACGATATTTCAGATCAAAGTCGAATCCTTGTCAACCAGATCCCCTCCAACTCCTCCAATATGGCAGTATCAGGGAGCAGTCAAGGGCACACGGATAGTCTTAGCCGGTTGTTCCCAAGCAGCAATTTTGTGCCACCTGCTCTGAGGCAGGCTGAAATCCAGTGTAATTCTCAGCCTTCTGTCCCGGATCAGACAGGACAGCACCTGCAACCTATTCAACATGCTCCCACTCAAGGAATGACCCACCTTCATAGCAATCCGTATATAAAGCAGCAGCAGCAGCAACAACAACAACAGGCTGGACAGTTAAGAGAAAGACATCAGTTGTATCAACTCCAGCATCACATTTCTCATGCAGAAAGCCCTATCCATTCGCAAGCCCTCAGCGTCCACCAGCAAAGAGTAATGCATCAGGAGGCACAAATGCAGAAGAAGAGGACCCTCATCCAAGCAGCCCAGCCCACCACACTTGCTCTGCAGCAGAAGCATCATGGAAACGACCAGTCGCGCTCAAAGAGCAGCCAGCCCCACCCCCATCACCCACAGATGCAGCAAATGCAGCAGCACTATCCATCTTCTCAGCCTGAGAAGACATGCGAGAACCCCACTGCAAACAGAACTCACCACAACCATCCCCAGAGCCGTCTGAATCAGGACATTCTGCACCAGCAAGCACCAGATGTGGGCAACAGACAGGCAGGCTCTGGAGTTTCTTCTGAACACGTGCCAGGACATGGCCAGATGCAGAGACTTATGACCTCCAGGGCTTTGGAGCAGCAAATGGTGTCCCAGCCTAGTATTGTCACCAGGTCATCCGACATGACCTGTGTCCCCCACAGACAAGAAAGAAACAGGGTTAGCAGCTACTCCGCAGAGGCACTTATTGGAAAGACGCCCTCTAATTCAGAGCAGAGACTAGGAATATCCATTCAGAGCTTGAGGGCTTCAGATAATCTTGAAATGAGAAATTACCTTGATGTGTCTAGGAATAAAGGATTGGTAATCCATAACATGCAAGGACGCATGTCAGTAGACCACACGGTTGGAGCAGATGTTCAAAGACTTTCTGAGTGCCAGACATTCAAGGCAAATGGCGCTAACCAGCAGTTTGATGTGCAGTCCTCAAGGAACAGTGAAATAGGGACCTCAATGTCATCCCTCAGAGGTATGCAGACACAGGCTTTTCGAATAGCTCAGAATGCTGGACCACCCATAGACAGACAGAAGAGGTTGCCCTATCAGCCAGTTCAGGGCATCTCAGCAGGAAATGTTCTTCCTCCCCCAAGAGACAATGAAAATACCTGCCACCAAAGTTTTATGCAGAGTTTACTTGTCCCTCATCTTGGAGAGCAAGTCGGTGGAGGCCAAAGACCAATTGCAGAGCACCAGAGAAATCCACAGTGTGCCACTTCTTCTATTGCTGAATATAATTGCCCCCCAGCAAGAGACAGTATTCACATTCGAAGAGAAGGCGATGGTCAGAACAGGGAAAGTTGCGATATGTCTCTTGGTGCTATTAATAATAGGAACAATACATTAAATATTCCCTTTTCAAGTTCCTCTGGAGATATTCAGGGTCGCAATACCAGCCCCAATATTTCTGTTCAGAAATCCAACCCCATGAGAATGACAGAGAGTCATGGAACCAAGGCTCACATGAATGCTCCAGTTTCTAGCAATGTGCATGGAGTCGTCCGACCTCCTCTCACCCACCCGCCCGTCTCTCGGAACGCCGAGCAAGTCCCACCGTCAGTTCGCCAACCCAATTCTTCAGTTACTCAGCGATCAAGACATCCTCTCCAAGATAACAGTGGTTCTAAAATTCGCCAGCCTGAAAGAAATCGTTCTGGAAATCAAAGACACGGAAATGTCTTTGATCCTAGTCTTCCCCACCTTCCTTTGGCTGCCAGTGGTAGTATGATCCTTGGAAGGCAACAACCTGCTCTAGAAAAAAGAGGCAGTATTGTGCGATTCATGCCTGAAGGACCACAAATGACTAATGACAGTGCAGCTCCTGATCAGCACAGTCTGTCTCAAAATTTTGGATTCCCTTTTATTCCAGAGGGTGGAATGAATCCCCCCATTAATGCCAACGCACCGTTCATCCCGCCAGTGACTCAGTCTAGTACTACTCGAACACCAGCCCTGATTCCAGTAGATCCTCAGAATACGTTGCCATCTTTTTATCCGCCATATTCTCCTGCCCATCCCACCCTTTCCAATGACATTTCAATCCCTTATTTTTCGAACCAGATGTTTCCTAATCCAAGCACAGAGAAGCCAAGCGGTGGAGGTTTAAACAATCGCTTTGGCTCCATCTTGTCTCCTCCCAGGCCAGTGGGCTTTGCCCAGCCAAGTTTCCCCCTTTTGACAGACATGCCCCCAATGCATATGGCCAATTCATCTCACTTGTCCAATTTTAATTTGACTTCTTTATTCCCAGAGATTGCTACAGCTCTTCCTCCAGATGGTTCCGCAATCTCGCCTCTGCTCTCCATAGCGAACACATCTGCTTCTGATTCTTCCAAGCAGTCATCAAACCGGCCTGCTCACAACATAAGCCATATTTTAGGTCATGATTGCAGTTCGGCTGTATGAAATGTGGTGGCCAGGAGTTAGAATGGTGAATTGTTTTATGTGTGTAGTATGCATATTTGTGTATATACATGCATGTGTCCATGTATGCATTTGGGATTGCCATCCTTGAAAAGACCACTCGAAGCATCACTGTTTGTGGGGAGTATATATACAATAGCAGGCGCTTCTGTATTTCTATATACCCGTGTTGCTAAAGTAGCAGGTGCCTATCTCAATGCTTACTAGTAAGAGTAAGAATCCAACACCTTGATCTGTCTTAACAGAGTTCCAGATCATCACCCCCTGTGCCAAGATGAGCCTTGTGCAAAATTAAGTCCAGTGAAACTGAAGAGTTGCATTTATAGTTCTTGGAGAGTGGTTTTTCTTTTTTGCCCAGGAAGTAGGTACGTGAGGGTCTCAAACACATCTCAAATTGGTACAAAGGTTTTGAGTCAATGCACACTAGATCACTTTTACTATTTGTGTTGAAGTTTATCATAGACATCTTTCATAGGGCTGACTTCATGTGATGAATTCTGACGGGCATTTAAAGCTTAGTGCCATGCCTAGCTTCTGAGGAATTGTATTAACGTATTGTGAAATGGGAAATACTGCCTCTCTTCTGAAACATATAGTTTAATGCTCTCCTCCTGAGGCTTTTATTTTTAGCATTGTTTCTGCTAACAATCCATAGAATTTTTAAAAAAACCATTTATGTTCAGTTCAGTTCAGTTCATGCATGTTGATTTCTCCCCCGCAGCTTGTATGCTGTGAGTTTCTCAGGGTATCCTTTTTATGTCCTGCTTATCACTTTTTTGAGGAGGGGAATTATCTCCATTTTTACCATTGCAATGTTTTTCTTTCCTTTTCCCTCAGATAACTCTGGTAACCTGAGAGCATGTAATAGGAACAAATATTGTTGGGTGAAACTGTAGGCAAATACAACATTAGTATTAAGTGCTTATTTAAATGTATTCGTTTGCACTTACAAAGCACCTTCTGTCCAGAAACGCTTTGCTGGGAACAGAAAGAGGAGCGTGTGAAGTTTTGAGCACTTAGCAAAATGGGATGGTCTTGATGAGGCAAAGTTACAGGGGAGAAGCACTTGTCAGTAACTTAATAGATGAAATGTGGCAAGTAACAGGTGAATGGCTCGTTTTCTCTTGTAATTGTTACAAATGCTTTTTTCTTTTTTGCACCCTTTTGGATAGTTTAAAACATACAGCAATATTGTTTCAAAGAGTCTTCCTCAGCTGATGGTAGCCAGGCTGTGACCCTGGCAGTAAAAAAAATTGGCCTGGAATACTTCCTTGGTGATTGCTAGCTTCTTTGTGGGACTTAAGGAGAAAAAACTTAGGCAATTAGATAGCCAGAAGAACCTTAGAGGTAGCATATAAAGGGATCTTAGAATGGGTATAGTCATTGCTTAGTAAATGTGCTGAAGTTACAGCGTGGGTCTGTCTCGGAATAGCGATTCCTCAGCAGCACCAGTTGCTTTGAGGGCCTCCTGTCTCAGAACAGGGGTCCTCATGGGAATTTTTAATCTCCAGTGGGAAATCTGAAGTGGCTTGGTCAGAATCAGAACTGTAGGAATATCCACAAGCTTGGCTTTCTAATGAGTACCCCAGAAGGTTCACTTGGCCAAACTGGAAGTTAGCTTCCTAGTATTGCAGTGGCTGATTCACAAAGGGTAAGGTAAGACAGAACAGCTTCCTGCGTGACACATGCCTGAAAACCAAGGGAATTTGAATCTTGGACTCTGACTTTCTGTGTACATCTAAAAGAAGGGTGTGCAAGCTTACCATTGATTTATAATAGCATATTTCTGTTTTGAAGGATGTGCCTTCAGTTTGCCCTGGAGTTCAAGTGTCCTTATGTGCTTCAAAATGCTATCCTCTTGGCTCACCTTTTTAGGGTAGGACCCATGGCTTGTTGCTTTCTTCTAACTCCAGCTATAGTAGCTGCCACATAACATACATTTTTGTCCATCAGCAATGGCAAAACAAGCCGTTTCCTCTTAGAATCCAGTGTGTGAAGGTAAACTTAGAACCCCAGGGCATCCAGATTATTTTTAAAACTGCGAACAGCTCTCTTGGCCATAGTTTGTGCATAGCATGTTGGGAAGCATCTAACCTCATGGTGATTTCAGTTCCTTGGCTTGGCAGGGTCATTCAGCCTGGATCTCTGGGTCTCCAAGTGCTTGGGGAATTCACCACTGTGAAAGAATGTATGCTACCATAGTTGTCATCAAGAGCTCGATTCCATATATATTGTCTCAAGAAAAGGGTGGATACAGTAATTATTTTCAAAGGGCATACTAGCATGAGAAGACATATGTATGTATGTGCAGACATCAAAAACAGATGGATTCCTAGCATAATTTTTTCAAAAGCAATTGTCAAGTAACCAGTTATTTGGATTCTTCATTCCATACGTCATTCCAGCTACTTGGTTCAGTTTGGAGACTTCTCTGTGTTGTACGATTTAACCACTTAAGAGATGTCATAGAATTGTCTCTGAGTTTCTGATAATATCACTTGGATAATGTCTGAAATGAACATCTGACTATTTCTTCGAAGGCTTTATCTCTTGCTGCATAAAAGTCTTGTCATTTGCCATGATTAATAAGTAAAAGTGGTGTATTTGACATGCCTTACTCCACATAACTCATTTTCTAAGGATCTGGAGTTGTTCCTTAGTGTTCTGCTCCCCCAAAAAAGCTGCAGGACCCCTTAAAAATCCTTAACTATTCAGCCCGTTTAAGTTTGTTAGACATGCACTAATTGTGTTTGAGGGTTTTTTTTGTAGTGCAGAAATCAGAAGGACTATCTTGGTTGTCGACAGAAAAGTTAAAAATTCAAATCAATTATTATTTGCTAAATTTATAACACACGCTGCTGAAGGAGCCTAGGACAGCATTCACATCCAATTCCTGAAATTGCTACAAGTGATTTAATTCTGTAATGAGAGGACATAGCAGGTTAACTCTTTTCTGTTGTGGGCCCCATGCTAGGGGGTAGAAGGGGCACTTTGCTGTGCTATGTGTTGTAGACACATGCCAAGTTTCTGTTTTGTCCCAGTGAAAATGGAGAGCTCTGTGTTGCATTGGTTAGTCGAGTATTTTTTTAAAGCACTTGAAAAGGTCTTGAAGCACTTGAAAAGGTCTGCAGTGTCTGATACAAACTTTATGGTCTGATACAGACTGATACAAACTTTATGGAACTAGGAACATTAACTTTTTAAAAATTATTCATAATTAGTACACACTGGTTTTTCAAAAAAAATATTCTGGTCTTGAAAACGGAAGGGAAAGAAAACTGCTACTTTATAGAAATTATGATGTTGTGCCTTGACACTGCGTTGGTATTGCCTCACTGTTCTATAGCTTACATTGTTTAACCACCTTCCACCCCCCGTTTTTAGTTGGTTGTCCTATACAGTTAGTGGTACTCCTAGTATTGAGAAGAATCAGTTTTCTTATTTTGCATCAGAGGAAGTCAGGTTAAATACTCAAATAATGAGGAGCTGAGGAAACTTAAAAGAGTGACTTTCCAAGACAAACATGGCAAGTTAGAATCCTAGTTTTCCTGGCTTACCTTTATACTGTTCTATATTTGTCATAGAAGTTCATTTCTATGCAAAAGGTTGTGGATTCTGTAAACTGGTTAGATGTGGTTTAAGTGCAGAGAATGGGGAAGGGCTGGAAAACAGGCCATTCAATGTGAGAAAAGGCTTCTGCGTGTTATTTCTTCTGAGCCAATATCTATTGTGACCCTTCCCTCCCCATGGTTTTTATTTTAGTTCTGACTCCGCCATCAAGTTAGTAAGACATCTACAGAGCTGGGAGGGTGTATGTTTTAAATTCTGCAAATTGGTGTCTATTTCCCACTTTTCCGACGAAGGAAAAAATTAAGACTGCTAAAGCGTTCAGTGTGTTCTGTGGTATAAGCTAATAGATCAACCACTTCTGTGGGCTTTATATTACATCTTCTTACAAGGATTTTCTGGTAGACACAACTGTGGTAGATAGCTGCTAATGTGAACCTTAGTGCTGTTAAGACCTTTTTAAAATGTCTGTCTTGACATTGTCTGCGGTGGCAGCTTTGCTGTCATAAGTGCTGGAGGAGCTTGAGCGATCGCAGGGAGTTCCGTTTAGCCAAAAATTGTCATGTCTCAGTAGAATCCTTGGAGTACAAACTGATACAAAGCCCATAAATTCAATCACATCTTATCTCCTCCTTTCAGGCGGTCGTGTTCTTCACTAAAGAGCCAACGTGCAGAGATCTTCTCTCTCTCCTTTGCAGAATGTGCTGAACAAATTGGTCTGTTATGTACTAGCAAGCCATTTGACTCATAGATCTCTTAGCTTTATTTTCTTAATACCGCTGTCCAGTTTAGTAACATTGCTGTCCAATTTTGTAATCTTATCAAGATCTTTTGCATTATGCGTGACCTTCTAACCAGCACTGCTTAAGGGAGCTTTAAAAAAGCAACACTTGGCATTTTGTAGGTCCAATGGGATGCCAGACTGGACACATGAACCATTGTGCTGTTCTCACGATCACATGCAAGTGAGTTGCATGTAAATATAGAAGCTTTAACGGAGTGTGCATATCACATCTTGTATTGTTTCTGCTGGGTGCAAGCAGACAATGGGAGCAATTATGGAAAACTGGATACCATACAGATTATAGGTTGTGTGGCATCCAGCTTTGGTAGATTGCTTCATCTCCAAGCCAGAAGCGGACATCCCGATCCCCTTATGATTCCCTTAAACAACTCCGAGTGAGCGACGCTTCCCTCTTCTCTTGAAAGTAACAAATGTATTCCCTTGATTTGCGCCACAGTTTTTCTGCAGTGCATCCCCTAAAATCCTACATACAGCCTCTAGATTCTTTCAAGCCCTAGTACAGAAATGTGTGGTGATGCTGATCAGGCACACAAATTATTGTAAATAAGATTTTGTTCCGTTTATTTTGACATCTTTTTACAAATTCGTTGCATTCAGATGTAAATATTTACAACAGTGGTTTTGATGAAAGGTCTCAGATTTTTATTAAATGTAACAATTTATTGATTGTAAAAATTGTATAGATACGAACAAAATGGTATTTTATTTTAAAAATGTACAGTTTGTGTACTTTCATTTTTGCGTACTCTATATACTTTCTAGTTCCACTTCCTCTCCCCCTTCCAGGAAAAAAACCCCAATGCCTGTGATCCTGTGCTTAAATCCTGGCTGCAAGTTGCAGCCAAAGTTTATAAACTGTAATTTTTTAAAGAAAAATGTAAAGAATTTAAAGTCAAGAAATTCTTTTTGTGGTTTTTAACTAATTTTAGCTTCTTTGATCTGCCTACTTCTGCATTGTAGATGGATTTATCATTTTAAATCGGCTAGCAAGTTTCACTTAAGAACGCCTCTATGTTTACAAACTGGGTCCATATACTCTCATGTTCCTTTTTTATCTGTTAGCAACTTTGACTAGCTGATCCAAATTCTGCCTGTCACCCCAACCCTGGCTAAAAGTTTGGGGGGATGAGACCAAAAGAAACAGCCTGATTTGGCCTATTCTCCTGGGTTCCCTTCCTTCTAGAACTTTATAGCATATGCTTGGTCTGTTCAGTATTTGGACTGTGCTTTTAAAGAAAGACAAAAAGACTGGCATGAACATGAAATGAAAGGCTCTAAACTTACAAATCAGAAGCACAAGGAAACTACTGTTTAAACATCTATTTAGGTAATGGAACACTGAAAAAATGCAATGTATAATACATACGAAGTAACAACAGTGCTTCACTTACATTCTGTCAAAAGTTCTTAGCCGAAGGGCAGGCTGATATTTTACCCGTTGACAATGGAAGGCGTCCTGAGTCTCAGAGACAGAATTGTGCCCATAGCTACCAAGTTTATGTCCGAGGCGGAATTTGAAACAGAGCCTTTCCACCTCACACTGTCCATTGCTGGCCCCAAGTTTTATGAAATACAGTGGTGCCCCGCAAGACGAATGCCTCGCAAGACGAAAAACTCGCTAGACGAAAGGGTTTTCCGTTTTTTTGAGTCGTTCCACAAGACGAATTTCCCTATGGGCTTGCTTCGCAAGACGAAACGTCTTGCGAGTTTGTTTCCTTTTTCTTAAAGCCGTTAATAGCCGCTAAGCCGCTAATAGCCGTGCTTCGCAAGACGAAAAAACCGCAAGACGAAGAGACTCGCGGAACGGATTAATTTCGTCTTGCGAGGCACCATTGTACAAAGGTTGATAAGGATTTGAAAAGGGGTTCATGAATACCGTCTCTCCAGACTCTTGAGTTCAACCTCTAGGCAGCAGACATGGAGGAGGTACAAGTTAGGGGTGCAGAAGAAGCTTTGGGTGGGTTTGTTTGTTTTTAGTTGATATAAGAATGGAACTAA
Source organism: Podarcis muralis (assembly GCF_964188315.1). Classification (NCBI taxonomy): domain Eukaryota; kingdom Metazoa; phylum Chordata; class Lepidosauria; order Squamata; family Lacertidae; genus Podarcis; species Podarcis muralis. The sequence goes on from NC_135671.1 coordinate 956,459, forward strand.
TTTTGTTCTGAGTTCTCAGGTTTCTTTTAAACATTTGATGGCATTTGACACGACGACATTGTAAAGCACATCAGTGCAGCATTTCAGCACCTGGTACTTTGATACAAAAGTGCTTTTGCCCAGGTAAGCAGACAGCACAGTCTGAGTTGGTTTAATAGCTGGTTTAAGAATTAACAGCAGAATGGGCAGATATTTGGGTAGATTCCATCGATAGACTTTTGGAATAATTACTACCTTACCTAGTCATAGTGAACCAACTTTTCATTCAAAAATTTAGCAGAGCAGGGGGCAAACAAGAAACGCAGGGCCCTGCTATGTATAATCTAAAATAAAGCAATTTGGGAAAAATGTAAGAGTTGCTTCCTAAAACCATTCCTCTTCCTCTTCTCAAGAGAAAGGCATACTTAAGAAAATAAGCCATTTGGCATTCACAGCAAATGTTAATAATAATAACTGCAGCTTTCGGAAAAGAATTCATGAGCAGTCTGCTGCAGCAACAACCAGAAGAGAGAGGGGACTCCTAGACCTTGAAGTATCGTAACACTGCAATACACAGAGCCTTTTACCCTCTTTGAGAACAGAACCAACACTGCCATTTCAGTTCAAGGGGCCTGAAAAATGGCTTTCTAAATAATAACATGATGGCAGGGAGAGGAGCGGCAGATTGTGGATGAGGAAGAGAATACCTAGAATCATAGAGTTGGAAGAGACCCCAAGGGCCATCGAGTCCAACCCCCTGCCAAGCAGGAAACACCATCAGAGCACTCCTGACATATGGTTGTCAAGCCTCTGCTTAAAGACCTCCAAAGAAGGAGACTCCACCACACTCCTTGGCAGCAAATTCCACTGTCGAACAGCTCTTACTGTCAGGAGGTTCTTCCTAATGTTTAGGTGGAATCTTCTTTCTTGTAGTTTGGATCCATTGCTCTGTGTACGCTTGACTGGAGCAGCAGAAAACAACCTTTCTCCCTCCTCTATGTGACATCCTTTTATATATTTGAACATGGCTATCATACCATACCTGTAGCCCAGATTGGAAAGCTCCTTTCTGAGGCGTGTGCTTTTCCCTTTCAGCTGTGCTATTCAAATTAGCCAAGAAATAACTCTCTGAGGAAGAAGGGTACAGGGTGGGTGCAATTTTTAAATTGGAATTTAAATAAAATGGTGGTGGGCTGTTATTGGCAGACAGGGGTGGGGTCAAAGCATTCCTGTACAGGAGCAGATAGGATGCTGCTCCATTGTAAACTAATAGTGATAAATTAAGCAGTTGGGTATGAGTAGTAAAAAGGATAACAGCTTACCATAAACATCAGAAGAATCAGACTAAGAACCATAGTTTCAATGGCCAATACATGCTTGATTTTTCAATACAAGAGATCTCTCAAGTCTCAAAACTATTGCACTTATACCCGCTGTTTCCAGGCAGTGAGTGGAAGCATAAGTTCCACCACTAAAATTCACATTGGGGATTAAATTTTATTCTTCATCAGATGGCTGAAAAAGATCTGCAACCCCCAGATAATTATTCTTATCTCTCTACTTTCTACCAACAATCTGGCATACAAGCCTGAGCCTTCCAGTTGCAAAAAGATTCTTGTCCTCTGTTCAGGTCTTCCTTATTTGCCGGTTGAACACGTTTCTTCCCAGTGCACACTTGGTGCGCATTGTGTACACCAACAAGTTTGTTTTCTGTCAACTGTCCTGGGCTGGCAACACAATGGGTTTGAGCAAGCACCGCCAAAACTTCCTGCAGTTCAGAAAACGGGTATCTTGTCTCTCCGCACAGAATCCAAGTCGTCATCCAGAGTCAACAGGACCTGGAACAAAGCAGGGCAGAGATTGGAGTCTGGTCTTCCGGGTGGTTCTGCAGAACACACTCTCCCCTGTCAGCAAACCCCAAAGCAGGCAGGCAAAGGTCAACTCAGCCTCCTGCGGAAGCAGAGCTGAAAATGATGCCCCAGAAAAAAAGGAACCTTTCAGGTTCTAGATGGTGTTGCCCACTCCCACCAACCTTTGGGAACAAACAACTAATGTCCTAATGTCAAGGTCATGGGTTCAAGCTCCATGTTGGATGAAAGATTCCTGCACTGCAGGGGATGGAAGTATATGATCTTTGTGGTTCCCTCGTGGGATTATTTTTAGCAGGAAACGAGTACAGTGGTGCCCCGCAAGACGAATGCCTTGCAAGACGAAAAACTCGCTAGACGAAAGGGTTTTCCGTTTTTTGAGTTGTTCCGCAAGACGAATTTCCCTATGGGCTTGCCTCGCAAGACGAAACGTCTTGCGAATTCTTGCGAGTTTGTTTCCTTTTTCTTAAAGCCGCTAAGCCGTTAATAGCTGCTAAGCCGTTAATAGCCGCTAATAGCCGTGCTTTGCAAGACGAAAAAACCGCAAGACGAAGAGACTCGCGGAACGGATTAATTTCGTCTTGCGAGGCACCACTGTATGGAGTTTGAGTGGGCACATAATTTTCTATCTGCAGAAGCCTATTCCTGATTATTAGCTGCTTCTATTCTTCCTCCCCAAAAGGGACGCGGGTGGCGCTGTGGGTAAAATCACAGAGCCTAGGGCTTGCCGATCAGAAGGTCGGCAGTTCGAATCCCCGCAACGGGGTGAGCTCCCGTTGCTCGGTCCCAGCTCCTGCCAACCTAGCAGTTCGAAAGCACGTCAAAGTGCAAGTAGATAAATAGGTACCACTCCGTCGGGAAGGTAAACAGCGTTTCTGTGCGCTGCTCTGGTTCGCCAGAAGCGGCTTAGTTATGCTGGCCACATGACCCGGAAGCTGTACGCTGGCTCCCTCGGCCAGTAAAGCGAGATGAGCATCGCAACCCCAGAGTCGGCCATGACTGGACCTAATGGTCAGGGGTCCCTTGACCTTTTTATTCTTCCTCCCCACCCTATCAAACACAAATTGTCAGGGGAACAGAGAGAGGGCTTCTCTAGAGCAGCCTGCACCAGCACTCTTCTCGCCCAAGGCTATACATTTTAGCCTCTTGTGGGCGTTGGCCCAGGAAAGGACCTAAAAGCAGAAAGGCCCATCTGTGTGCAGAAGGCCCCCAATTCAAATGCTGCAGCCATCTTATCCTTGCACAATACATGTGGTTACATTTTGAGAAAACCAGTGCAGCTCGCTAAAGATTGCTTGGGACAATTTGGGCCTGCTTACGTGGGCTGCATCTGTCCCCTTGATTCTTGGGCTTTGATGGAGCTTGTATAGATCCTATTTGGGATCTGTTCCAGACAAGTGATGCCCTGCCCCAGTGCCCTCTCAGGGCAGAAGGTGGTGGTGAGTTGGGGGGGGCGGGGGGCTCACACCATGCCCTTCAAGCTTCGCCACCATTAGGAAATTCATGTATTAATTCAGTTGCAGCAGATAAAAAGAAACAAATGCTGGCATGAATTTATGTTGTTTGAGGCTCCCAGAAGGCGTTCAGCATTTTATCGGTGTGACCATTTATATTAAACTTTAACTTGGAGGCATAAAAAGCCACAGTGACCACTCACAGCAGCAGTAATTGATGAGAACACAAACATATTGATTAAGGCCCTGCCTGCACACTTACAAGCAGTATCCTACCAAACTGAACACCAGTTGCTGGGGAATAATAATTAGCAGGAGAAGGCTATTGGGCACATTTCTTGCTTGTGAGCTTCCCATAAGCATCTGGTTGGCTGTTGTGAGAAAAGGATCCTGGACCTTTGGCCTGGTCCAGCAGGGCCCTTCTCTCCTCTCCTCTCTCTCAATTAAGTCTGACCTGCATGTCCATTAAAACGGCAACAAGTATTTAAGGTCATGTGTGCGCTGAGTGTGCTATGACATGGAACCAGGTGAGACAGGAAGCCTATCCAGCCTAACACTGATAGAGGGACTTTAAGGAAAACCTTACCAAGAAGGAGAAGAACAGTGCAGCTGCTGAGAGGAAGTGCCAGACATCATGATCGTCAAAGAATCCCAGAAGGATACACGGGCGGTTTATCTCTCGGGACGCTGCGGGAGTTTCCTACAGAAAAGAGGGGCGCAGGCAGTGAATTCCAGCTCTGTCTTTCTGGTGCTGTAGAGAAATTCCTACCACATGTGTGCCCACCCCCCACCCCCCGGAAGCAGGGGAAAAATATTTTGGGGGAGTGAGGGGGATATATGCCATGATGCCTTCAGCAGATAATCATGGCTTTGGAAGAGGCCTTGTTAATAATTCTTCAGCAAACCATTGGTGGTATCCTATCCCTTGACTACTAGGGCTGACTAGAATACAGGCGATGCCCCATTTACACGTGGGTTATGTTCTGCCCCCCCCCCCCCCCCCCGCATGCAGAAGTGAAATAAGAAGGACCCCACGGTGCCTCCAGCTCGTGAGGAGACCTTCCCCGGAGCCTAAACAGGATGATAATAATAATAATAATACATTTTATTTATATCCTGCCCTCCCCAGCTGAAGCCGGGCTCAGGGCGGCTAACAACAATAAAATAGTACAACATTCTAAAATCATTTCATTATAAAAATTAATTCAACTCAAATTGATGGCAACCATTAGGCTAGAGTTCTGTGAGGATTGCCAAAGGAGGGAGTCAGGCTGTGCCCTGACCAAAGGCCTGGTGCAACAGCTCTGTCTTGCAGGCCCTGCGGAAAGATGTCAAGTCCCGCAGGGCCCTAGTCTCTTGGGACAGAGCGTTCCACCAGATTCGAGCCACAGCTGAGAAAGCCCTGGCTCTAGTTGAGGCCAGCCTAACCTCTCTGTGGCCTGGGACCTTCAGGATGTTTTTGTTTGAAGACCGTAAGTTCCTCTGTGGGACATACCAGGAGAGACAGTCCTGTAGGTCCTCTTAGGGCTCCGGGGAGTGTCTCCTTACAAGCCAAGAAGCACACTGGGGCTTTTTAGCTAACAGCTGATGCACAGGAACTGTTAGCCAAGAGGATGAAGAGCCTCAGCAAAGCCCCGCTGCACCTCCGACTGCACCTCCGACTCATGAGGCGGAGCTTGGTTGAGGCTCTTCAAGTCTTTCCCCCCACTTCCAGGTTTCTGGGGTCGTGTGGTTTTAATATGTGTTAACGGGGTGGGGGGGGTGTGCCTGTTGCAAGCTCTCATTGCTTGTAACACTATTATTCCTGTAGTGCTTGGGGAGAGGCGAAGTTGTATCACTTCCACGGATGTCCTGTGCATTTGGCTGCAAACCCCACTCATTCCTGCAATCCTGAATAGCAAGGATATTGGGTACATTCTATAAACTTTTTCAAAGACCTCCCAAGAGCATGAGGTGGACAACTCAACATAAATAAAGGGCAGGTTCTGCACAACTGATTCTCATAAATATTTGGCGTGTCTCAGCATTTGAAACAACAGGGTGGCGGAAATAAAACGTTGCCCCAGGAGCTTGAGGTGTAAGTCTGAAGACATGGATTCCAATGGGAAGGCAGAGCAAATAAAGAGTTACAGGCTGCTCCCTCCAATTCCTGCAGCTGTTTACTGCAGTAAGTCTTCAAGATTGCAAAGGCCATGCCAAGCAGACAGTCCTAGAAGGCCTTGCCCATCTAGCCTAATGCCTGGCAGCAGTTATTCAAGATCTCCAGCACAACTCTTGCCAAATTTCCCCCCCAAGATCTTCTTTAACAGAAATACCAGGGATTAAACTTTAAGCATGTGGATCACGTGCAGGTTTCTATTATTATTATTATTATTATTATTATTATTATTATTATTATTAGGCTGTGGGGGTGGCTTTGGGCAGTTAGATCATTTTGGAAATTCGTGAGTATTGCAAGCGTTAGAAAGCTTGGAGGAAATCAATTATACACTGTATTTCTAAATTTATGTATGTTGTGCCTGAAGCGCAAGAGAGGGCAACAAATGAGGAAACCTACCTCCCAGCTGCTAAGGTTTTGGAAGAAGAAATAAAGGGCTGCGGCCCAAACCACGGCTGTGGCCACGATGCAGAATAGAGGGATGAGCAGAAGCCTCTCTGAGCTGCGGAGCTGAAAAGGGAAAAACCTTAAAATAGTCCCCTCCAATAAATGATATTTGAGCAGACACTTCCCAGGAGAACATTTAAGCCAAAGGGGTGCATCATAAAGATTTGGATCCCCACCCAAACAAATCTCTGCTGCTGCTGCTGCTTTTTTGCCAGTCATTGATTTGATCCTAGAGTGATAAAAATGTGCTTCAATTTGCTGGAAGTTACTTTTCATACGGTGGTGTCCTTGGCAATGCCAGCTGCCAGGTGGCCATGGGAACCCCACATTCTCCCATGGCTACGGGAGAGTTGCCCTGGAGGAAGAACCACCCGGAGGATGTCACCCAAGTGCAGTGCTATTCTAAGCGTTAGGAATAGCCTTCTGGAACCACAGGAAACTGGAATTCGTAGCAAGGGATTTACCTTTCCAACAGGAATCCAATAATCCCCATGACATCTACGGTGGAGCCTCAGAAAGTAAATCTACCACTAGAGTGGGTGTGCAGGAGGTAATTATAGCCCAGCAAAGTGTTCAATCTAAAATTGCCTTCTTGCAAATACGTGCTATGACATAATATGGGAGAGAGCACTTTGACACAAATTGACACAACACAAAATAGTGAAAGGTGGCAAAACATGATAAATTTAATTGAAAGTGGTTGTTGGTCAAAAATAACAACAACAACAAAAAAATCAGCCCACCCCCCCAAAAAAATTCCCAGTCTTCTTGGAGAGGGTATTTGATACAGCTTTAGTTTTAGTAACTCTCTCTTTGGGGAATCTATCACACAGATTGGGGACTATGCTAGTTTGTGTGTTCAACGACAGCCATTCATTTGTAAAGCGAAAACTCAATAAAACTTATTATCAATAAGACGTGAGAAACAAGCCCTGTGTTGCTATAGTTTGACACAAGACAGGTAGAACTGGTAAGTTCACACAATGCATCTTTTGGGCTCGCGTATGAAAGCTAGTTGTTAAAGTTCTCACAATAATGACAGAAAAGAGCTGCAAGTGATACTCCTTTACCTTCATGATGACGTAGAAAGCAAGATACAGCAGAAGATTGCAAATGAAGATGCCCAGCATGTAGGAGGCAAAGTCTTTCGGCCGATATACCAGTCCAAAAATGGCACTAAGAAAGGAAAAAGACAAGGGTTATGTTTATCCAAGGTGCAGGCCCCCATAACTTGCCATCCTGATACATAGCTCATGATACCAATATCACCGGCCACCCTCACTGCACATAGTGAAGAGGGATGCTGCCATCTTGCAGGTCAAGCATATAAGAAGATGCTTGCATAGAATTAAGGAGCAACTAGTACTTAGTCTAATTGGGACTCCCTTTACAGCATTGGGACCTCCAACCATGGGCCAATTTGCAGGATCAGGCCCCTCCGAATGGCTGACGAGGGAACTCTGAGCAGACTCCGCCCACCTGCCAAACGTGATGTCATTTGACACCTGTCCGTTACATACTTCACATGTCCCGTATTTTACATGCAATTCTCCCCCAAACTAAGGGGGGATTGAATGAAAAATGCATAATAAAATGGACATAAAATATATTTAAATAAAGTATGCAACATTTGCTTTTTGGGCTCTGGCCCTGCTCACCATTCAAAGCCCTAGAAGGCTGACCAGGTCTGAATGCAGTCCTCAGGCTAAAAGTGGCTCCCCCACCCTACGTTTAAGGGAACTTAGGTTTCTCCACTAACAATAATCAGGGTGATATTTGGGAAATGTCTTCAATTTATCAGGGGCCGGGGCTGGAGAGAAGAAGACAAAACGACTAGAGAGCAAAATCTTTACATTATTTCTAAGCTCCCTGCTTCAAAAGTATATAAAAAACCTCAGATATGAGGGGGAATTTCTGGGGCTAATCTATGTAAGCCCATTGTGATTGTATTCCCTGAGTGTGCTAAACATCCACAAAACCCCCTACTTACAAGGACCAGTTTACGAGGTTCCCAACGACAAGCAGGACCATTCTGTCCTAGAGGAAAGAGGCAAGAACCCTCATTAGCAAACCAGAAAGGTGCGTCAAGTCACAGTTGCAGCTGGAGACTCAGAGGCCCAAGGGACAATCCAAACATACGATCATTTTAAAACCTCGTCTGATAAACATCAAACCCATTGGTTTCAAAGGGAGAGAGTTAAATACCGTATTTTTTGCTCTATAAGACTCGCTTTTTCCCTCCTAAAAAGTAAGGGGAAATGTGTGTGCGTCTTATGGAGTGAATGCAGGCTGCGCAGCTATCCCAGAAGCCAGAACAGCAAGAGGGATTACTGCTTTCGCTGCACAGCGATCCCTCTTGCTGTTCTGGCTTCCGAGATTCAGAATATATTTTTTCTTGTTTCCCTCCTCCAAAAACTAGGTGCGTCTTGTGGTCTGGTGCGTCTTATACGGTACATGCTTAACTTTGGGACAGAAAAATGCCTCACTTTGGGCCGGGTCATCCTTTTGATTCCAAAATACCTGCGAGGAAACTTTAAAAATGTTTTCAGGTAACTGTTGATGCTTTGCTACTAAGCATTTACAAAAAAATTGAATGTTCTGAATACTCCACATAATTATGAGGTTATGTGCCTGGTTCAAATGCAATGGAAAACAATAGTTTCTGACGAGTGAACAAGTCTGCAACCTTCTTCTTTTGTGGCCACAAAGAGGAAACCAGAAACTTTCATTTCTGGTTTTAAACAAACTAATGAAGAGCACCTCCTCCACGTCTTGTCTGATCTTTCACAAAGAGGGAGGCAAAGGGAGGGAGCAACAGATAGCCCATGTTATCCTGGTGTTCCAACCTAAGAGGTTCTGCCCAGCCCAAGTGAGATGGCCAGGAGCAATGGAATCATTATTTCTTCATCCATCTAGTAAAGGTAAAGGTACCCCTGCCCGTACGGGCCAGTCATGACCAACTCTAGGGTTGCACGCTCATCTCGCTCAAGAGGCCGGGAGCCGGCGCCGTCCGAAGACACTTCCGGGTCACGTGGCCAGCGTGACAAAGCTGCAACTGGCGAGCCAGCACCAGTGCCGCACACGGAAACGCCGTTTACCTTCCCGCTATAAAGCGGTACCTATTTATCTACTTGCACTTAGGGGTGCTTTCGAACTGCTAGGTGGGCAGGAGCTGGGACCGAACAACAGGAGCTCACCCCGCCGCGAGGATTCAAACCACCGACCTTACGATCAGCAAGTCCTAGGCACTGAGGTTTTACCCACAGCGCCACCCGCGTCCCATAACTTCATCCATCTACCCATGTGAAAATTACCCTTGTGCTGCCGGCCAAAACAGACATGATGGCTGAAGCCATGCTTGATCAACTGTGTGCCCTTAACACGAGAACGGATTTGTGGGAAGAGAAGAACTGAGGTGTGTCCTGCCTCCACTTCTGGAATCAATGCTGGGTGGTTGATGGCAGGGAGATAAAGTGTTCTACTCCCCTCACCTCCCCCTGTGACATTAAAATTTCCTATCCTATGCAACTAGGATAGATATGCAAATAAACAAATACAGGGGCTGCTTGACTAAGAAGCAGGGGGGGGGGGATAAAAATCAATATTTTAAATAAACAACAAAGTTTTTTTCATTTAAATTGTATTTTTAAAATAAAATGCTTTTGGAGGAAAAATATTTCTAAAGATAGTTTTCTATTTAAGTTATATTATAGTCCAAAAGCTAAAATAAGGATATATATTTTTTTTAAGTTTTTCATGTGTGAAACTCAGTCTAAGTTTTCTTTTAAATTGTTTAACCACATCAGTTAACAAACATGGATACATAGGCTATAATGTTATTGTTTTAGTTAAATAAATTGGTTAAATTGTTATTAAGGAAATGATTCTGTTTCTCCTTCCAATAAAGTACAGCAGAAAAGTTGTCAAAATATAAAGTTAACTTATTAAACCTCACAATAATTTCATAATTATGTGTCTATGTATTTCTAATAGTATAACCAAATCAGTAATATTTGATATAACTGTAAAAACTCTCTGAAAATTTATTATTCCAAAAAATGAAACCTTGCTCTGGTTGTAAATATTAAGATGATACCAGCAAGAATGAATCTTTCTGTAAAAGATGGTTTAAATCAAGTCTTACTGACTAGTGATTTAAATCGATTTGATTTAAATCAAATCCACCATGCTAAGAAGTAATCACTTTGCTAAAAAGACCACCTAAGGAGGTTAATGGCTGAGGTGACTTTTGAATCTCAGGCTTTCTGTCTCAAAGTTTGTGCTCTTAACCATTGCAATACACCATTTCTCCTGAAAAAGTTAACCAGGAAGAACAACTTCTCTTGTTCCATTCGTTCCCCACTCCAAAATTCTGATTTCCAGATGTTTTTGCTCCACGCCAGGTCAATGGCTGACAACATAGAATTCCACTCCACACTGATCTCACTGGTGTAAATCTCTCTTGGAGTTTGGCTCCAAAGATCCTGCCAGCACCCCTCTTGCTCTGTGTGTGGCGAGTGTCTGGCCCCCTTCCCAGAGACCACCAAGGGGAGCAGGAAAGTAAGTACGGATTTGAAATTTCTAAGTTTATATCATAAGGATTAGGCATGATCCATTCGGGGACACGGGTGGCGCTGTGGATGATACCACAGAGCCTAGGACTTGCCAGTCAGAAGGTTGGCGGTTTGAATCCCCGTGACCGGGTGAGCTCCCGTTGCTCGGTCCCTGCTCCTGCCAACCTAGCAGTTCGAAAGCACGTCAAAGTGCAAGTAGATAAATAGGTACCACTCCAGCGGGAAGGAAAACGGCGTTTCCGTGCGCTGCTCTGGCTCGCCAGAAGCGGCTTTGTCATGCTGGCCACATGACCCGGAAGCTGTATGCCGGCTCCCTCGGCCACTAAAGCGAGATGAGCGCCACAACCCCAGAGTCGGCCACGACTGGACCTAACGGTCAGGGGTCCCTTTACCTTTACCTATGATCTGTTCAGAGTTGCGGACTTTCCTTTTGATAATAAAAGCAAGATAGCATTTTCTCTCACACCCATGTTTGCATGCTCAGATGCAAAAGGGAATAAGCAGCTCTCCAAACCGGCCAGAGATGTCTAAAGAGAACAGGGGAAATACATACCGTGTACATTGGCCAGCTGCATTGCTGGATGCAATCTGTGTAGAGGACCATAACCGCACGCTGGAAAATCCCAAAGTCTGCCAGAGATTGAGAGCACAGGGGGTGAAAACCTAACAGAGCACAGCTCCTAGGAAGGAGCTTCGTTTTATCTAAGGACACCGCCCACTCTACCATGACGATGTACCCTGCCAGGCGCTGGCGACTTCTGGCCAATTTCCATGCCAGTTTTGGTTGAGATCTCCCCCAAAATTGTGAGATCTTGCACATTCAGCAAGATCTTGCCCCAAATAGATGCGCTCTTGCCAAAAATCTGGGCCAGTAGTGCTGTTGTTTAATAGAGGAGTACAGTGTCTTGCTGGCATTGCTTATTTTACCGAGTTTTCAACTTCTATGCGTTTCTGGTTTTATTGCTATTGATTGTGTTAAGGGTGCTGCATTCCTGCCCTCAGACCAGATAGTGAAGGGCAGGTTATAAATTCCACAAAAACAAAGAAAACATCCCAGCGCCGTAAGGCAGGGGTAGCTAACAAGGTGAGATCCAAATGTTGTTGGACTACAACTCCCATCAGCCCCAGTCAGCAGGGCCAGTGAGTGATCTGGCATGATGGGAACTGTAGCTCAAGAACAACTGTGCCGTAAGGCTTGCAAAGGTTCTTAGAATAATAATGTACAGTGGTACCTTGGTTCTCGAACTTAATCCGTTCCGGGAGTCCGTTCAACTCCCAAAACAGTTCAGAAACCAAGGCGTGGCTTCCGATTGGCTGCAGCAGCTTCCTACACTCAATTGGAAGCTGCAGAAGCGGCGTCGGATGTTCGGCTTCTGAAAAACGTTCACAAACCGGAACACTCACTTCTGGGTTTGTGGCGTTCGGGAGCTGATTTGTTTGGGAGCCAAGCCGTTCAAGGATCAAGGTACCACTGTACAGTGGTACCTCAGGTTACATATGCTTCAGGTTACATACGCTTCAGGTTACAGACTCCACTAGGCCAGAAATAGCACCTCGGGTTAAGAACTTTGCTTCAGGATGAGAACAGAAATTGTGCAGCGGCAACAGGAGGCCCCATTAGCTAAAGCGGTACCTCAGGTTAAGAACAGTTTCAGGTCAAGAACGGACCTCCGGAACGAATTAAGTACGTAACCAGAGGTACCACTGTACTAATAATGTAATAGTGTTGTGAGCTGACTACTAGTTGGCCTAATGTGGTACAAGAAATTGTTTCCAACCTGTTCTGAATGGGGTTGCATTCCCTCACATAAATCAGGTCTGCATTTTGGACCCTGCTTGATCCAGAACCATTTCTTGATGGCCAAGGGGTAGAGGGGCACATCCTGTTTCGCTACTTGAGCTGAAATGGGAAATGCCACACTGCCCTGCCGCTTAATCCGTTCCGGAAGTCTGTTCCAAAACCAAAGCGTTCCAAAACCAAAAGTCTGGAACAAATTAAGTTTGAGAACCAAGGTACCATTGTACATAGTTCCATCCTTCTTTCAGACATTGTGATATATTGTGATGTTTAGCTGGTGCTATATCGCGATGTTGAAAATCAGGTATCGCCCAGCCCTAGCCCAAGCTATTGACCTTCCCCTAAAGTGTTAGAAGAATGAACATCCCTCCTATTCTGGCTGCCAAGGCTTCTGCATGCTCAGCCCAAAGGGAAAGAGGATTCACATCAAGGGCTAGTTACCTGGATCAGAGACATCTGCAGCCAAGCGAAGCAGAAGAGAAAGGGAGAAAGATGCTAGTGAGAGGAGCATAACGGCACAGCAAAGAAGGATAAATGTATGTGCTGCCGTTGGAAAGCCCCCCAGCACCCCAAATGCCCACTAAAGCAGAAGCTGGTTTGATTCCTACAGCATGCACTTACATACACACATATACCCCAACCAGCCTCCTCCCTGAGTCACTGGCAGGAAGGTGAATAATTCCTCGCACAAAGCCCAGCACTAGCATGCAGTTAAGTACATTAGGCAGAGGCAAAGCCAGTACCAGATTCCATTGGGCAATTGATATTGGTCATAATATAGATATGGAAGCATGGGAACAATTGTGGAATATGGATATAAAATTTTCAGCAGAAAAGTATATGAAAATGATATATCGGTGGTATCTAACACTGAGTAAATTGGCAAAATGTATAAATCTAAATCAAATAAGTGTTGGAAATGTAAAGAGAAAGAAGGTTCTTTTTATCATATAAAGTTGTAGTAAAGTTAAAGCTTAGTGGGAAATGATATATAATGAAATGAAAAGGATGTTTAAAATAACCTTTGTAAAAAACAACAACCAGAAGCTTTCCTTTTGGGAATTATAGGGACAGAACTGCCTAAACTGTATAGAAACTTATTTATGTATGCTACTACAGCAGCAATAATATTATTTGCCCCAAAATGGAAAGAAGCAGAAGTCCCAACAAAGGAAGAACGGATACAAAAACTTATGGAATATGCAGAAATGGTGAAACTTACCAGAAGAATAAGAAATCAAGATAACAAACTTTTTATAAAAGAATGGAAATGGTTTATTGACTATTTACAGATAAATTGTAAACAGATAAGAACATTGGCAGGATTATTGTAATAACCTGCAGTTTTATAAGAGTATATATTTAAAGAAGATGAGTAAATGAGAAAATTAAGTTAATTTGGATATGCAGAAGATATTAAAAATAAATTTAAGGAACCGCAGAAAGAGGGGGAAGGAAGTCAAGTGAAATGTATAAACTTGAAGAGTATAAATAATTTTTTTTTTAAGTAAGATTTCATAGGGAGTCAAGTGAAACTCCCTAGTACCAAATCTCCAGGTCAGGCAATAAACAGAAATCATAAGGTCATGTCAACATGTGGCCTTTCTTTTTATTTAATAGACCAGAAACAAACAGTATGAAGGGAATAAACACCACTCCTATTCTATCTCTGGGGCCACAATCCTAAAGGTAAAAGGCTGAGCAGTTCCGTGGATTTACCTCCAGGTGAATATATTTAGGGGGGCCTGAAGTGTCAATCACCTGTCATCAAACTTACCTATCTTGAAACGGCCCATGTAGTAGATCTGGGTGCTGAGTCCAAGTGAGGCCACAACATGGATGACTGAGAAGAGGATCCAAAACCACAAAGCATTTTTTCCAAAAACCTGATAGCAAACAGAAAAAGAATTATTGTGCGTTATGTCCAGTTATGAAAAAGGTCTCCTTCTCTGCAATGAGAGGTTATAGATGCTCTACAGACAGGTGGCATTTCCCAAACCTATCTATGTCTGGTTGTTAGAATGGTTTGAAGATGTAGATACTCAACCCAGAGTACAGAAACAGCCATCCCATGTCCCGGGAGACCTTGCACCTTTCCCGGCATCTGCGACAAGCAGCTGAAGTACTGGGGAGAGACATGCACCGAGGGTAGCGCCGTTCCCAAAGCAGTTAGAGCAAAATAATGGGCTTTAATCAGAGCACTTCTTTTGTATAAAGGGCCGTGTTAGTGTTATGTACTGAAGTTCTCACCCTGGGCCAGCAGGGGGATACTGTAGATAGTTTTCACTCAGGTCCACATATGCAAATAAGGGATCGAAAGTGACGTTCAGTGATTGGATAGTTACTGAAAGTTGTTACAGTTACGTTGTAGTGGAGCTCTATATAAGCAGGTTGGCTGAACCCTTCAGTACAGTTCTGTTCTGACCTTTGAATATACAAGAGCTGTTTGGAGAATCGCTGTGTCGTCTGCTATGTTCACCCACAACTTAACACTGGTGACGAAGGTGGGATTGATGGACCCAGATGCGGCCACTCTCTGAGTTGAGCTGAGCTGAATCACTGAGCTGAATCACGGAGCAAAATCACTGAACGTCACTTTCGATCCCTTATTTGCATATGTGGACCTGAGTAAAAACTATCTACAGTATCCCCCTGCTGGCCCAGGGTGAGAACTTCAGTACATAACACCCCTCCTCACCGAGATAAGGCGTTAGTTACAATCGTAATTGTCAGGGGTTCAGGAGCAGAGGCGAGGGCAAGGGAGGAAACAGAGAGCGAGGGGGAGGAGTCTGAAGAAAGGATGAGTGATGACGACGACCCGAGATCTCCGAGTCTTTCCAGTGAATCGGAAGATTCACAGAAAGGAGCGCCAGTGGCCAGAGCAAGGGGGGGGGGCCTAGGGGGACACCCCAGGAGGAAGGGACCAGCGGGGGTTCAGAGGGCAGCAGTTGGAAATCGGGGCCAGCGTCCCCACCAGAGCGCAGTGGAGAGGAAGGACGTCAGGGATCGAGCCCTGGCAGCTCGCAGCAGGGAGGAGGGCATGAGTCAGGAGTGACCACGCCCCCATCGGGGAGCGAAGAAACGGTCAAGCGGAAAGTGGAAGGCTGGGCGCGCGCACCAAGTTCAAATGCACGGGAAGGCGGCGCAGTAAGCAGCCCGGAAAGGGAGCCAGGTGCTAAAGCCCGACGCAAGGAGACAGGAGGGTCCGGGGGGTCAGCGTCAGAGGAGTCCCGGAGGGAGGAGACCACGGGGGGCAGAGGGACCCAGAGAAGGACGGTCAGGTGGAAAAGGTGGAGCAAGGCGAGGATATTAAGTTGGTGTACGAGGGGCGGAGACTCAGACGGAGCTTCGCCGGTCTAGCCATAAGACGTAGAGTTGCACGCAGCAGCTTGGAAATGGAAACTGTAACTCAATAAAGACTTTTATAAAGCGAACGCTGGCTAGCGTGATCCTCTGTGAGCTGGGATCGGAGAGCAGCTCTGACAGTAATGGTTTCCTTATATACAGCACTACACGTAATGGTTCAATTAGGCACAAAAGCATTACATTTCACATACTTCCATTAGACCAACAGTGTTACATGTCCAGCAACATAGTCCTTTAAATAAGTTGGGCGCTTGGAAACTCTTAACAGTTAGGATAGTATGGAAGGAGCTGTAGCGGTTGTTTTTCTAATACTTGGCTGCTGCAGAACCTGAGCCTAAAACCACGAGAATCCTGCAGAGGTTGAGAGTAAGGCTGCGCAGGCAATTTTGCTGCAGATGCTACAGCCTATTTGCCTTTGACCCCATTCTCAGAGCTCTCCCCAAAGTTTTGCTGATTCGTTCCCTCTCTCTGAAGGGCAGAGGGTGTCAAATACATGCGTACCACTCCGAGCACAGCAAGGCAAATGACCACTGCGAAGGATGCGTAGGCAGAGTAGGCGCTGGCGTTGATGTCAGGGTGGCGGGTCTGGTACAGCTTCAGCATGCACAGCCCTGCGATCATGTACATGAAGGAAGTGTCTGTCAAAGGAGGAGAAAAGGCAACAGATCGTTTCAATACATGGCCAAAATATATTTCTAAAATATATAAAAAAGAGGATAAAATATTGATAGATGCAAAAATAATATGAGGTTTCCCCCTGCCGGATATGAGACTATACTCTGAGGCGTCCTGTCTTTGTTGGCTGAAGGAATGGATGACATTAGAGAATTCACATATTCTAGATTTAGAAGGTCATGACAGTATTTTTGGTTGGCACGCTTATTTATGGTATGAAAAGGTGAAAGTTCATAAAGGGATTTACAAATCATATAATTAGGAAGAATCTGTATAGAGTATGGAATAAATATAAGAATTTATTAGAGGTAAAAACCCCCACTTTGGCTCTCACCGTTGGAAGCTATAGCGGTAAAAAAAAAAAGAATATGATAGAAGGATGGACAACTTATAGAAATTTATTAAAACAAGAGGGAGGAGAGTACATATTAAAAGGAATTATCAGGAAAATTAACAACATGGATACAATATCATCATTTAATGAAGTATTTAAGAAAGATAGGATACAAGGGTTTGGGGAACAAATATCACAACTGGAGAGAGACCTGTTGGAATGTAATGTAAAAGTGCTGTCTAGAATGTATAAAGTATTATTGAAATGGGAGACAAAGGATGAGCAAGTAAAATCCTCAGTGAAACACTGGGCGATAGATATTGGTCATAATATAGACAAGGAAGCATGGAAACGATTGTGGAATATGGATATAAAATTTACAGCATGTTATGGTCTAAGGGAAAAGTATATGAAAATGATATATCGATGGTATCTAACAAATTGGCAACAGTGGTATTACTGGCAAATCTTTTTCTAAAGGAGAAATCCTCTCTTTGCACCAGAGGGCGCTATCACCACCCCATTGTGTCTCGTAAGGTTCTTGTTTTTGTGAACTAAGACCACCACCGAAGAATGGATAGTTTTGAATTCTGGTGCTGGAGGAGACTCTTGAGAGTCCCATGGACTGCAAGAAGATCAAACCTCTCCATTTTGAAGGAAATCAGCCCTGAGTGCTCACTGGAAGGACAGATCCTGAAGCTGAGGCTTCAGTACTTTGGCCACCTCATGAGAAGAGAAGACTCCCTGGAAAAGACCCTGATGTTGGGAAAGATGGAGGGCACAAGGAGAAGGGGACGACAGAGGACGAGATGGTTGGACACTGTTCTTGAAGCTACCAGCATGAGTTTGACCAAACTGCGGGAGGCAGTGGAAGACAGGAGTGCCTGGCGTGCTCTGGTCCAGGGGGTCACGAAGAGTCAGACACGACTAAACGACAACAACAAGACCACCACAGTGGGGTTCCTATTTTTCTTCAAGGTAAGAGTTCTGGGCTCCCGTGGGTGTGGCAAAAATTCGGAAAATTGTGACTGAAGGAGAGTCTTTGTTCCAGGGCCCCAAATAACACATTATCTAAAGATAACTTCTTAAGTTCTCAAAGCAACATCTCTCCCAAGCTACTATAGTGTTCAAATCTATGTTCACCCTAACTGAAAGAGGACCTCGAGCACACTGAAACCCAAAACATCCAGCCAGAGGCAGATTCAGGGGAGTGCAACCGGTTTGGTTGCCTTGGGGGCAACGCTGGGGCTGCTGCAACTATGATATGTTATGGAGCGCCAAATTTTGGTGTCGCACGGGATGCCGTTGAAATCTGAGACCCCACGATCCGCCACTGATTTGGCTATCCGAAACCAGTTCTTGGGGACTCTGTTCAAAACATCCGTAGAAGAAAACAAACCTCTTAGCTCCTTGGCTAGAAGAAGCCACCCACTTACCAAACTGGAAGTTAGAGTAGTTGGGGCAGACGTGATAGCAAGCGCTGAGGACACCTTCCATCATCAAAGCTATGCCCATGGCATAGAAGAGGCCAAAGTGCTTGGGAATCCCATATTCCTGAAACAGAGGGACCAAGAACAGCATCATGCATTGGAAGTCTGCATAGAATGAAAGTGTCTTTCATTCAGTACTGCAGACAAAAATCCATCTGTCTAACTAACAGTTTTGGCTGGATGTGACAACTGTAGTAGCAATTCTGTTTGAAAAATATCTTGCTCTTTTACACCAGACACCTTTACGAGAAGAAATGTAGCCTGCCATATTTGTGCCGCTGCTTAAAATGTTCAGCCAGATTAATGAATGTTTACGCACTGCGGGTTGGGACCGATATACTGACAAAGATAAATGTGTACAATTCAGTATCCATGGAGGCGCAGGTCAATTCTGTATCCAGGGCAGCTGTTTATCAGCTCCACCTGGTATGCAGGCTGAGACCCTCCCTGCCCGCGGACTGTCTCGCCAGAGTGGTGCACGCTCTGGTTATCTCTCGCTTGGACTACTGCAATGTGCTCTACGTGGGGCTACCTTTGAAGGTGACCTGGAAACTACAACTAATCCAGAATGCGGCAGCTAGACTGGTGACTGGGAGCGGCCACTGAGACCACATAACACCAGTCCTGAAAGACCTACACTGGCTCCCAGTACGTTTCCAAGCACAATTCAAAGTGCTGGTGCTGACCTTTAAAGCCCTAAACGACCTCGGTCCAGTATACCTGAAGGAGCGTCTCCACCTCCATTGTTCTGCCCGGACACTGAGGTCCAGCTCCGAGGGCCTTCTGGCGGTTCCCTCATTGCGAGAAGCCAAGTTACAGGGAACCAGGCAGAGGGCCTTCTCGGTGGTGGCACCCGCCCTGTGGAACGCCCTCCCACCAGATGTCAAAGAGAAAAATAACTACCAAACTTTTAGACATCGGAAGGCAGCCCTGTTTAGGGAAGCTTTTAATGTTTAACAGACCACTGTATTTAAATACTTTGTTGGAAGCTGCCCAGAGTGGCTGAGGAAACCCAGCCAGATGGGCAGGGTATAAATAATAAATTAGTAGTACTAGTAGTAGTAGTACCGTTGTGTAGGCGTCTTTGGCTTCCAGGGAGCGTCTGTGGAGGATGTCTCTGCGCAGCACAATCAGGAGGAAGAGGAAGCCCAGAAGCAAGTGTCCCACATTGCTGAGGATGTTGTTAAAAGCACTGCAAAGAAGGACATCTTATTAAATTTTATTGTTGTAAACGTTACCAGCCAAACCAGAAGTTCAAAAATGTAGGAACTTCTCCTGTACAGAACAGTCCATTTACAAACAGGAATAGATCACTACAGTGGTGCCCCGCAAGACGAATGCCTCACAAGACGAAAAACCCGCTAGACGAAAGGGTTTTCCGTTTTTCGATGCGCTTCGCAAGGCGATTTTCCCTATGGGCTTGCTTCGCAAGACGGAAATGTCTTGCGAGTCTTGTGATTTTTTTCGCTTCCCCCCTTTTTTCTAAGCCGCTAAGCCGCTAATAGCCTTTTAGCCGCTAAGCCTTTAATAGCCGCTAAGCCGCTAATAGCCTTTTAGCTGCTAAGCCTTTAATAGCCGCTAAGCCACTAAACCGCTAATAGCGCTAATCCGCTAATAGGGTTGCTTCGCAAGACGAAAAAACCGCTAGAGGAAGAGAATCGCGGAACAGATTCTTTTCGTCTTGCGAGGCACCACTGTATCTACTTCCTGATTGTAAAGGAAGGAGAGAGAAAAAGTAAACCCAAGCAGTGGCCTGTGAGTCAGCCACACCCACCTCAGGACGCCCAGGGGATGAGCGCACAGGAAATTATAATAGCAGATGTCCTGGTTTCCAGTCACATTCACCACCTAGGAAGAGAAGTAGAGAATGCGTCACTTGCATTCTGAATGCACCATCCCAAGGATGATGAGCAAATGGAAAGGGAGGCCAAACAGCCTAATAATGAAAAGCAGGACTGAAGACATGTCCTCCAAACCTCCTTCAACCCAGCTACATTTCACTGTGGACACTGTAGCCTTCCTGACCTCAACATCTTAATGGTTTGAGAATGATGGTGCGCCTGTAAGGGGATTGGCTGTGAGGACTAAGGACCAACCTCAGCCGACCTGAGATTTGGAGAAAAGGTGGAGTTGTCTAAACATGGGTCCCTATACCTTTAAAAAACAAGAGGTACCAGAGGATCTGGAGACCTAATTTAAATGTCATCCTCTCTGTCATTGGTTCTCTGGTATCCTCTCTATCAAAGGGGTAGCCAATTAGCCATGACTTACAGCAGAAATTAAACAATAGTCAAGGAGCACTTCAGAGACTAGGAAATGTATTATCCCATAACCTTTCAAGGATTACCAAAAATTATAAGACTGATGAAGTGGATTTTAGCACCCAAAATCTTTTACCATAGTAGATTTATCAAGTCATCGAGGTGTTAGCACTGAGATGAGTTTTTGGTCCTATGATGTGGGGTGAAGGCAGACAACTCACCGTCTGGTACGTGATCACCAGCTGGATCACAGGCAGGGCATAGAAGACTGCTATTGTGATGATGTTCCTTCAGGAAGAGAATAAATGGGCATAAGAAGAGGCACACACATTTCCGCCGAGTTTTAACCAACGGCATGTATTTTATCAGCTAAGAAAGGCAAATGGACCCTACAATTTGCCTGTACTGTAAATCCCATTAGTTCCACACCGCCATACCAATCCTCCAATTTCTAGACTTCTTGACTGCTCATTTAAAACTTGAAGCTGGATCTTAGTGTCTTGAAATTTCTCATACAGCAAATTCTGCGTTGAGCAGCAGCCAGGTTTCATAGGGTGTAGAACTTTCCCTTCCACTCCTAGCTGACCACCATTCCACCTCCCTCTTCAGCTTCTCTACACATGCCCAAAATATCTTCTTGACGGAGGATGTCACTAATGATGGATTTAGGCAGGCAGCTCTTATTATACCAAGAAAACATTGGGTCATCTGGATGACCCTAAAATTAAGATATAGAAGGCTGAGCTTTGGCTATCAGCTACGTACCAGAAATAAATGTTATATTTTTTGCTGACAATTCTCCGATCCTTCCTGGATAAATCTGACAGATATAGCAGTCTCTAAAAAGAGGGAGAGAGAACAACTTTAAAAAATATATATTCTGTGACAGTTTATTTAAAGGCATGCAAGCTAGCAAAAGGCCTAGGACAGGACAGCTGCGCCAAGAACTTTTAAGAAGGAACTCAGGTAAGAATAGATGAATCACCATAGTGCCACCTTGAGCTGCTTCAGTTTTTGTTTGCTTGTCTTTGCAAAACCGGTTCCAGGTCATGTCTTTGTGTAGGTGGGTTTCTAAGGGGAAACACTTTAAAAATTGCAGATTTCTTACAAAAGAAAAAAAATAGTGACATTGTGGGGGCAGCCATCTTTTGTTCTGGAAAGGATTCCACAACATGATGTACAGTCACTTCCTGAGAGCATTTTCCAAAGAGATATTTTACCATGCGGCTATGGAGCTGTTCTGAGCACCTTAAAATTTTAAACATGTTAAAAAGGCAAAAGTACTGCACAGATCTGTGTGAGGTTTGATCAATTGATTAGACGGGTTAACTGGCAGATCAATGTTCTGATCTGCGCATAGGCCAGGGATGCATGTGAACTGCGAGAGTTCACACCAAAATGCAGAATGCACTGGAATCCTCCTCATCCCTATCCTCAGGATAAGCACATGAAGAAAAACCTCCTCCCTTAAGGGCAGCACACACATAATTTACCTGTGCATGTCCTGCCCAAGCTCAGAAAGGCATGTGCATTCATGCACTGAGACCATGAAAAAGAACAGGAACACAGACACACAAAGAGCAAGAAAGAAGAAGAGAAGAGTTTGGATTTGATATCCCGCTTTATCACTACCTGAAGGAGTCTCAAAGCGGCTCACATTCTCCTTTCCACAACAAACACTCTGTGAGGTGAGTGGGACTGAGAGACTTCAAAGAAGTGTGACTGGCCCAAGGTCACCCAGCAGCTGCAGGTGGAGGAGCGGGGAAGTGAACCCAGTTCACCAGATTATGAGTCCACCACTCTTAACCACTACACCACACTGGTGTGAAGGCAGAAATGGGGAACCCTTGGCTCTCCAGATGCTGTTGGACTCCCAACTTCCACCCGCATGTCCAATGATAAAGGGACAATAGGAGTCCAGCAACTGCTGGAGAGCCACAAGTCCCCCATCCTGGTACAACGGGATTCCTCCCCAAATGCTCCCTAAATAAGGACCCAGCCATGTGCACATCAGAGTCTTCTGCACTGCTGCTCTCGCTTTGGTTATGGCAGCAGCACTCACCAGATCAAGAGCAGCATGAAAGAGAATACTGCACAGCTTCTGACATCAGTTCCCTGCCCTGCACAAAGTGAGGGTTTGCCTGGGGTCCGCTTGCCACTTGCCTCTCACCCCACAGTCAAAGAGATAAATGGGACCCTCCATCTATAGCTGTGGCCAGAATTGGCTACCTGTGGTCAAAACCACACAGGGTTCATATCTTTCATTTGCTGGGTTGTTGTTTTTACAACAGATGGGTTCTTTAAATGCTTTGCAGTAAAATGCAGAAACATGGACTGCAAGAGCCCCTGTCATTTGAAGTGTGGCGGGTGGCTATGAGATGTATGTGAACCTTCTTGACTATGGTATCGGAGCCATGGAAATGCCTGTCCCAGAAGGGTTATGTGGCACCCTGCTTACCAGCAGCAAATACCATCTCAAATAACCCTTGATTTTTTGCTAGAGTCCCTGTCTTTCCTTCCTCGCCTTCCTTGTTTTTATTTCATGAATGGTAACTTATCGGTTTTTATTGCTTCCCAGATAAATTATAATGCCAGATGGGATGCGTGTGTTTTTGTGTGTGACACCTGGAAGGAAAAGTTCCTTACATAAATGATCCTGCACGAAATACCTTTGTGCGAATGACGTTCTTGTCGCTTTCAATTTCAGGCATGGTGTCAAAGTCGCTTTCCTCTTCCACTGAGCTGTCTGTGTCAGAGCCACGACGAGGCCTGCGCTCCAGAGACAGCTGCTGGCCCCCACTGGAGCTTGACTCATCTGGGAAGAAAACAGGAATATTTAAAGTATGAGATGCCTCTCTCGGGAGTATCGACCTCTTGGCTTAATGCACTGCCAAATAATAATAATAATAATAATAATAATAATAATAATAATAATGGCATGTATTATTGGAACAAGACTAAGTGGACAAGCAAGACCTCCTCATGATGAGGAAAAACACCAAGCTACAAAGGAAGTTGTCCAAACTTGGATAACTGATGTTGCTTTTCTTATATTTCACGGCATAAATGCACTGTATTGCAAGCATTTAACTCATAATAATAAATTGCTAAATGAGGTGCTCTGCTCTTTCGTTGCTTATCTGTACCAGCTGTTTTCTTGGGTGTCTGCATTTCACCTCACATCCTATTTCAACAAATAATAATAATAATAATAATAATAATAATAATAATAATGTTATTATTATTTATACCCCGTCCATCTAGCTGGGTTTCCCCAGCCACTCTGGGTGGCTCCCAACAGGATATTAAAAACACGGTAAAACATCAAACATTAAAAGCTTCCTGTATACAGGGTTGCCTTCAGATGTCTTCTAAAAGTCAGATATTTATTTCCTGACATCTGATGGGAGGGCGTTCCTCAGGGCGGGCGCCACTACTGAGAAGGCCCTCTGCCTGGTTCCCTGTAACTTGGCTTCTCGCAGCAAGGGAACCACCAGAAGGCCCTTGGTGCTGGACCTCAGTGAACGATGGGAGTGGAGATGCTCCTTCAGGTATACTGGGCCAAGGCCGTTTAGGGCTTTAAAGGTCAGCACCAACACTTTGAATTGTGCTCAGAAATGAACTGGGAGCCAATGAGGTCTTTCAGGAGCGGTGTTCTGTGGTCTTGGCGGCTGCTCCCAGTCACCAGTCTAGTTGCCACATTCTGGATTAATTGTAGTTTCCGGGTCACTTTCAAAGGTAGCCCCAAAAGTACTCTCATGGTTCCACATCTTGCCATCACATACTTTAACTAACTGTTCTAATGTCAGGAGCCAGTGTGGTGTAGTGGTTAAGAGCGGTAGTCTCGTAATCTGGTGAACCAGGTTCGCTTCCCCGCTCCTCCACTTGCAGCTGCTGGGTGACCTTGGGCCAGTCACACTTCTCTGAAGTCTCTCAGCCCCACTCACCTCACAGAGTGTTTGTTGTGGGGGAGGAAGGGAAAGGAGATTGTTAGCCGCTTTGAGACTCCTGAAGGGGAGTGAAAGGCGGGATATCAAATCCAAAAAACTCTTCTAACTTTACTACCAGCTTTATAAGCCACAGAGATATATCTAGCTGTGCCTTTGCAATTCCAGGGTTACTTTACCAATAGCGCCATAGCTGCTTCCCTCCGGAGTGCTGGCAGTGATCGGATGAGAGGAGGCCACAGTCCCAGACCCTGCAATGGGAACAAACATGTGAACAGCCTTCATCTGACTGGTCAAAAGTCCCCACAGACTTGGCAGGGAGACTCCTCCTTGAATGGAGAGCAGGTGTTTCCTGTTCTATGGGCCTCTGGCACTGATGGGAAGGAGCTCAAGGAACGGAGGTTGCTGCCTCATGGAAGAGGTGAAGAATAGTGTGCTTGTTAGCTCATTTGCTTCTGTCTGAAGCCACAGGGAGCCACCACGGGAACCAGAGAATGCTAACA
The DNA here is from genome assembly GCF_964188315.1 of Podarcis muralis. Classification (NCBI taxonomy): domain Eukaryota; kingdom Metazoa; phylum Chordata; class Lepidosauria; order Squamata; family Lacertidae; genus Podarcis; species Podarcis muralis. The sequence continues at coordinate 981,313 of NC_135671.1, forward strand.
CATCCCCCAACTTTCATCCCCAGCCCACCCCAGCCCCCAAGACAGGGCTTGCCCAATGCATTTTGGCACCTAAGGCGGTACCCACCCCCCGCTAGGGAAGAAGGGGTGAGGGAAGATCAAGAACAAGTAGGGAAGAAATATCAACATTGGGATTTGCTCCCCCTGTGGATTCTCCCAATGCCTGAGACAGCCGCCTCCCCTTGCCTCATGGGTGGGCCAGCACTGCCCCACTTGCAGTGCTTTTTTTCTTAAAAAAATGTTTAGGGGTACTGTCATTTTCCTACTCATACAGAAATACTGCCCTTCAATGAGGCCAAACTTAGATTCACAAAATGTTTAGGGGTCTGCGTCCCCCACAGGAAAAAGCACTGCCCACTCGCCCCTCAGTATTGTACATGTGGATATACCTGGCATGTCACTGCGTAAATTATCAGTTCTGAGTAAAAATGCTTTACGAGAGCAGTTGAGACATCAAACAGGAGACATTTGCAGGAAGCTCGTTTCAAACAAGCCTCCTCCGGCAAACTGGCAGAATGTACAACCAGTGTTTGCTTAACAAGGTGTGATGAAGCAAAACTGGTTTCTGCAGCCCATCTTCCTCAATGCAAGCGATGGGAGGAACCCAAAGAATGGAACAATCAGAGGGTGAGGTTGCAAAAGGAAAAAGGTCAACAAAGCCCAGCTGGATTGCACATAATATTCAGGAAAGGGGAACAGGTGGCCTATAGCATTTAGTTAATGCTTGCCATTCGCAAAGTGAGCAGTGAACCATTATAGAAGGAACAGAGGACTTATTGGCCTTCCAGATGCTTAAGGACTCCAACTCCCATTTCCTGGGACCAGCATGGCCGTTGGGCAGGGACAGTGAGAGTTATTTCAAATGCTGAAAGGCTATGAATACATTGTTTTGATTTCTGTTGTAGGTCAGCACGTATTGCCATTCCCTTTACTTCCCATCTTCAGTTGAGACTGAGAATGCCGACACTTATGTAGCCAAAATGGAATGGTGAATACTGGAAAAAGAGGGTGGAGGAAGACATACGCAGTTCCAAAAATCATAGTGAGAAATACTTCATTGTCTGGACAGGTAACTTCTTAGTTCACACACACACACAAAAAACTATTTTAAAATGTCCCCAGGGACAAATAAATCCATCAAGAAATCCAAAGTTTTAATATGGTAGAGATTAGCAGCACCCCTAAAAACAAAACAAAAAACCAACAGGTAACACTACAAAGTCCCTGCTCTTTATTAGTTCTTATTTAGGGTAAAACATTTTTACAAAGAACTTTGCTCATGCAAACGCAGTTTAAATTGTATGTTGGAAGGGTGAGAGTGTGATGGGCCTTCAGTTCACAGGTCAGTCTCTGAATGGTTTACAACACCCCTGCAGTGTTGTCCATGGCTATTATTATTTATTTCCTCACTGTGTGTGTGTGTGTGTGTGTGTGTGTGTGTGTGTGTTAGATAGGACTCCTGCAGTGGGCAGGAGGTTGGATCCAGTAACCCATGAAGTGCCTTCCAGGTCTGTGATATAAGAACAGTATACTAGAAGGTTACCATCATCAGGACTGTGTCCGGCAATTGAAGGCTTCCTATGGTTCCTGCAATCAAGCACAAACATGGCTAATTATCCATCAGGCTACACAGCTATCACCCTCATCTGTGAGATGTACAGTGCCACCATCCACATAAGCTTTACAAAGAAGAGAAATTTGATTCTCGATACCATGCGAACCAAAGTCCTGGTGGATTATTTCCTCTCTTTTTTTTAACATCACATGGGTTAACCAAAAGAAAATGCTCTCATGTAGGAGGCACAGGAGAAGAAAAAGCAGGACGCTGGAATATGTATTTGTGAAGGCCTGGCCCATCTTCCTTCATGCACAGAATTTTCTTCCTACACTACAAACCATTTCATCTAGAAACCATGGTAAAATGGAAAGGATGTGAGCCAAGAGAACACATTGGGGGAGAAATAGGTGCAAAACAAATCCTTTTTCCAGGAACAGGAATGAACCATGGGCAAAAGTGTGGAGAGAATTGGGGGGGGGGGGAGGCTTTCTCTTTTGTGCAGGGAGGAATTATGGGAGGAATCAAGAAGCTCCATAGGTGAAAGGTCACATGCAAAGAAGATGACATTGCAGTCAAAGAGGAAGTGGCAAAAAGGAAAGAGAGTACAAAGAGTGCCAAGCTAATTTATACAAGTCTTTAAAGGGAGGGCAACTTCTTTGGCCAACTCTTCTCCTGACTTCCTGCAGGGTCAGGCATGTCAGTAAATGGAAAATGAGGCAACTGGCTTGCCCTCCACGCAGCCACTGCTGAATGCTTCACCCACCTGACGTAGTGCACAAATGCAACCACCAGTGCGCCCAGATAGAATGAGAAGAAACTCAGAAAGCTGAAAAGGATGGCATTCACATAAACAGAACCTAGGGGAAGGAAAAAGGATCTGCCATCAGCATATGAAGAGGATGAACCCATAAGTCCATCCCTCTGCTCTTGCTCCTAAAACAAGTGTTTTCACTCTCTCCAAAGCCTTGCTGCAGCAGACCAGGGGTGCCACCTCCCATTTTGAGGTGTGAACCGGGAAAATGTTGCCACTAGCTGTTGCCCTGCCCCTTTGCTGCCTCCCCACCACTCCGACCTGGGCGGTGGCAGCGACTTCTGGTGAGATCTTGCGAGATCTCACTGAAGTCCCCCAAGATTTCATTGAGATCTCAAAAGAAACCGGTGCCGCCGCTGGCAGCTTCTCCGCTGGCAGCAGATGTGGCAGGGTGGGAGGGGGAGGCAAGGCGGGCAGCAGAGGTGAGTTGGGCGCTGCCTTTGGGGCTTCCACAGTTTGAGGCGAGCGCCTCACCCTGCCTCATCAGTGGGCCAGGTCTGCAGCAGACCAAAAACTGGACAACAGAGAATATCCAGTTCTTCCTCCTCCATTACACAAGCATATACTTCTGACCTGCAACTGGAGTCAGAGCCATGTGTGACCCACACTCTGCAGTCTGCGCCACAACCTAAACTGGCTTTTCTCTGCTGCTCTGCAATTTAATGTCTGTGTGTTTTTACCTAAATTACCATATTTTCCGTCTATAAGATGCCCCCATGTATAAGACACACCCTACTTTTGGGGACGCGGGTGGCGCTGTGGGTTAAACCACAGAGCCTAGGACTTGCTGATCAGAAGGTCAGCGGTTCGAATCCCCGCGATGGGGTGAGCTCCCATTGCTTGGTCCCAGCTCCTGCCCACCTAGCAGTTCGAAAGCACCCCTAAGTGCAAGTAGATAAATAGGTACCGCTTTATAGCGGGAAGGTAAACGGCGTTTCCGTGCGCTGCTCTGGTTCGCCAGAAGTGGCTTAGTCATGGTGGCCACATGACCCGGAAGCTGTACACTGGCTCCCTCAGCCGATAAAGCGAGATGAGCGCCGCAACCCCAGAGTCGGCCACGACTGGACCTAATGGTCAGGGGTCCCTTTACCTTACCTACTTTTGGGGACTCAGATTTAAGAAAATGGCCTTGGCACTATCCGTGTATAAGACACCCCCTAATTTTTGACATAATTTATTAGGAAAAAAGACTGAGTCTTATACACAGAAAAATACGGTACGTTTTTAACTAGCTGTCATTTTTTTCATCTGCTCTTTTTGATTGTTGCATGGTTTTATTGCCATATTGCTTATTTGCTATGTATGGATTTTCCTGTATGGATGTATCTGTCTTGGGCATTTTTCAGGGAGAGGGGTATGCGTAACAAAATGCACTGAATAAACCGGGTGATAATCAGGAGGGAAATGTAATAGCTAATTGTGTCAGTATCTTCCAGTGCTTCCTTCAGAGAAGCAAGTTTCCTCGGGACTGCAGTGGGGAAGGAGAGGGTTGCACTGCCATTCTATGCCTGCTATGGGGCCAGGAACAATTATCAGCCCCACAACCTACAGATAAAACATAAAGGTGCATTTCAACATGTGGCTAGTTTGGCCTTGAAAGTGGAACAGTTCTGTGAAAACCAGCCATTTTGTACTAATTTTTAAAAGATCCTATTATTATTATTATTATTATTATTATTATTATATTGAATTTATACACCGCCCTATACCTGCAGGTCTCAGGGTGGTTCACAGAACAAAATCAAAATATAAAACCACAAAATATGTAATCGAAATAAAAACACCAACCCAATACCCCCCCAAAACCCCACATTTTAAAAAGGCATGGGATGCATTAGCACTTTCTAGACTCCTCCTCCTGTCTACAGGGACATTGTTCCCAAATAGTTTACTTCTCTTTCTGAGGCTCATCATAAGAAGTAGTTAACATTATAGCCAGATACCTTTAATGGAGGGCACAACTGTCACTTCAAGACTCTTCATCCGCTGCAGGTTCCAGGTGTAGTTAGCCTTTCCTAGAGGAAGAAGATTGCAGGGTGGGAGGCGGGGAGAGAGAAAGAATTTCTTGCGGCCTTGGTCATGGGCAAAACACGTTGGGGTGCTGTCTAACCCCTCACTCACTTGGAGACCTCTCCAAGATGCAGCACAGGAATTGTTGTACAGTACTCTGGTATTTTAGAGTGAAACTGCTTTCATAATTTTTCAAGAAAAGCAGGAAATGAATGAATGAATGCAATCAACAAATGCTAGATCAATTACAAGAATCCGTGTGATTTCAAAGAACAAATTTATTCAATGTGCACTTAAGACTTTTTGGAAAATTTTAACTAAGTTTTTCCCCAATTAATAAACTTTTTTCATATCAATTATCAAATATCATCTCAACTTTTTTCATATGCAAAATTCAAGCAACTACTGCTGATAGGTGCTATGCTGAATTTTTTTTGGTTAGATTTGAGTTTTGCTGTGAAATTTGTCATTTTGGGATGTCTGAAAATGCACATTAAACCCTTGACCTTCCACCCTTTAATTTCTCTGTCTATCTATCTATGCGTGCAACTGTGTGCAGCTATTGTTCCCATAATCCACTACCGCTTAGGGAACAAAAATGATAGAACACACTGAAGAGGCAACTGGGCAATATTCCTTTGAACTTTGATACATATCAAAGGCAGGATCACATTGAAAGTTATGTGGTGCAGATGATATCATCTCTTGATAATAACCCTTGTCAGATATTATTTATAGGGTTCGTAAGGAGATGCCCAACCTGGGAAGCTCCTTCCTTCTTTCCACAGCTGCTTGCTGGGCTTCTCTAGGATCCAACCACATTTAGACAACGGATGAAATTTCATACGGACATTGCCATTGCAGTCTAAGTGTGTCCAAGATGGTGCCTTATGAATAGGCTGCTTTCCCCAACCATACTGGTTCCAGTCCTCTTACCTCGAATGGAGGAAGGTATCGATCCCCCGCAGGCATAGTCCTCAGGCTTTATGACAAATACAACAAAGAACTGCATGCTTGGGAAGTCCTTTTTCTGCATAAGACAAGAAGCAAAATTCATCTTTAAGGCTGAGTCTTTCAACAAATGAGAGGATCTCTGTAGTTCTGTAGAAACTTAGAGAGGGTCATAGAACCTTTCTCCATCTATTGTACATCCCTGTCTTAAGCTCAACATTTTTTGAACCTAGAGCTGCCTGTGGCTAGAATAATAAAGGGAAAAGGGGAAAACAGGGAAATGGCTTAATGGATAGAATAAGCAACTCACCTGCACAGTGATGGCTGCCTGTTTTGTCATGGATTGGTAAACGCCATTAAATTCCACATTATGGTCCAAATCATAAACTGGACACTGCAACAGAGAGACATTGCTTGTTAAAGGGTTGTCTTAGGTTCTCTGTTGAAGTTACCTTGCACAAATCTTTTCCTGAACTGCAATTTTGCACTGTACAATTTACATCTTATATTTTTCTCAATATTGAGGGCAGATGCCGTTTAATGTGGCAGCCTCCAGTCTCTATCAGGGTCTCCTATTACTTCGTGAAAAAGCTCAGTAAGTATCCCCTCAAAAACCCACAATGCACATGGGATTGTTTGCCCTTTATTCTCAGTTCCTGTTTGTACTGTCCTGACCTGTCCTGAATTGATTACTCCCCTTAAACATGACTGCTTTTCATCGAAAGCCAACTTCTGTATTTTAAAACATTACTTGTTAATTCCAGCTGACCAAGAACAACTGACTTTCACGAGTCTGGAAGAAACTGGGTACAGCTCACAAACAGGGCAGTAGCTTCGGGAGGGGCTAGTCAGTTCTTTTGTATGATATTTTTTTTATTTGGTTTTACAAATATTAATGTATAACAATCCAAATTACATATCCATATTTAGAATTTCCTCCAAATCTCTGGACTTCCCACCTTCCCTTCCAAGGGTCCTATTGTACACCTTCTTAACTGCATATTTTTCCACAATCCATATTTTGTATCTTTCCATCTTATCCATAATATTTGTGTTATTAAGATCCTGCTAGTGTTTTCATCTGTTTACGGTGATCTCCTAGATAAATTATAAATTTCCCCCATTCTTTATTGAAGTTTAGGTCTTCCAGACAGTTTTGCAATTTCAGCATGGTCCAACAGCTTGATTTGCCATTCCTCTCTGGTAGGGACTTTATCTTCTTTCCATCTCTGGGCAAATAGCATCCCTGCGGCTGTTGTTGCATACATATGCGACAATAGCCAGTTCTTTTACCCCCAGGTGAAGCCCAGGTGAAGGCTCCCAGCCTGTGTGTGTATGTACGCAAATGCACGTGGAGGGGTGCCAAACTAGGTCTTTGACCCCGGTGAAATAAAGCCTAGTTTTGCCCCTGTCACAAGCCATTCCCCTGACCAGTGACCACAAACACACCTAAGCATATTCTCACCATTTCAAAACATTTAGATCTTAAAAGCCCACACATAGCTCCCAGTACCTGAGACATAGTTATTGATGCGCAATGCTAAGCCTGGGGAAGCCACACCAAAATGTTCTACCAGGCTATTACAGCCCTTCTGTATGACCCAGCCTCCTGGAGCTTACCACAATATCTTGGATGGAGACAACAGAGCATGGGTAGACGGTCTCAGAAGTCACTCTGACTATGACAGAATCCACATCTGGAGGGAACTTGTACAGAAAATACTATGGAAAGAAGGAAAGGATTTTAAGGTTCTTTCTTGTCATGCGTTAAAAACATCCTTATGTCATGAGAAAAGCCATGCCCACTGGAGAGCCCACAGAAGAATTAAAGGGAGTACGACCTGTTTGCCCGCATTGGGCGCCAAGCTGAGAGGGCACCTCAGGGGACACGGCAACAATGAGAAGCAACAGAAGGCGAGAGGTGGAGGGGCACCAAATTCAGGCTTTGTACAGGGCACCGCTGAAATGTTAAAGCCCAAAGTTTGCTACGGCCAACTTAAGCAAGTCCCTTGTCGCAGAGCATTGGTCTGAAGGCACATGGCATAGTGTGCTGAAGGTAAGCAAGTCTGAACCTTCTCAGTGCCCAGAAGGAAGACTCCCTGGAAACACTGCCTTGAGTTCCAACATAGAGGAAAGGTTGAATTTCACAAGAAATAAATACTGAGACGCGGGGACGCGGGTGGCACTGTGGGTTAAACCACAGAGAAGTGGGTTAAACCACAGAGCCTAGAACTTGCTGATCAGGAGGTCCGCGGTTTGAATCCCCGCGATGGGGTGAGCTCCCGTTGCTCAGTCCCTGCTCCTGCCAACCTAGCAGTTCAAAAGCACATCAAAGTGCAAGTAGATAAATAGGTACTGCTCCGGCGGGAAGGTAAATAGCGTTTCCGTGCACTGCTCTGGTTCGCCAGAAGTGGCTTAGTCATGCTGGCCACATGACCCGGAAGCTGTACGCCGGCTCCCTTGGCCAATAAAGCGAGATGAGCGCCGCAACCCCAGAGTCGGTCACGACTGGATCTAATGGTCAGGGGTCCCCTTTACCCCTTTTTTTAAAATACTGAGATCTATCATGGCTTGGAGAAGATAGAAAACAGCCTTGTACCCGATTTCCCCTTTCCCTCCCTCCATCTCATTAGGGCACACCGTTGTTGTCATGACACACAAACTGAACCTCCCCTCTCACCAACTGTTGCACAAGGCCCAGGTTAAACGACAGCTGGGTGGCATGGGCATTGCCACTGTGAGCCATGCCCACCAGCAGTTGGCCAATCAGCATCCATCACAGGCAAGGTTCAGACCCATGTGGCTGGAGACTTAAATGTGACTGTAGCAATTCAAGAGTGACCACAGTAGTGGCAACTTTCACACTGCCAAGCTGTGGTTGGGGTCAGCCCCAGTTAAGCAGTATGAAGTGGTGGAGCAAGCTGTTTATTTCCTCGGTATTGACTGTAAAACCTCAGAGCGGTTACATGGTGGCAAACATAGATTAAACTGCATGCACATGTGACAAGGAGTTGCAGCCGCTCCCAGGCTCCGTCAAGTGCTCCTCTTTGGTTTACACAGTTGAAAAACATTCACCATTCACTCACACAATGGCAACTGCACAATAACATAAACTATGCATTGTGTTGGCTGCTGCTCTGGACGCCTTTGAGAAGAAGGGCAGGATAGGAATTTAAAATAAAATAATAATAAGAGTAATAATAATGGCCATTAATCTCCTTGTTTGTAGTGCACCTGTCCTTTGTACCCATCTTCACAGGGTCAAAAAGCTTACTGTTACAGTCATCTCTTGTTGAATGAGCTCAGCCTGTGTTTTGGCAAAAAACAAAATCCTAGCAGACACCATTCCGAAAACCAGAAAAACCAGTTCCTCCAAGATTCTCATTACTGCGGCCCACGAGGACTACAGTGTAGTCATTTCACAAATGCTTCCACTAGCCAGTGGGGGAAATAATAGGAACCTTTCTATTTATTTATCGTTGGCATTAATGAGATGCTTCTCTGCTAAAAGTACCCCTAACACTGTTGCAATAAAGTAAAAAGAGGAGAAAAGAAAAGAAAAGAAAAGAAAAGGGAGGAGTGGGAACTGAGGCTGAAGGTTAATTGAGGAAAGGGATGGAGGAAAGTCCATCGACACATTTGCATCCAGAGATGATACATCTTTGAAAAGATAACTCACAAGGCACTTGCCCTCACGCTCAGGTAATCAAGCTCAGATACAAATCTTCAAAAGCAGAGCAAACCAAAACAGGATGTTAAGTATGTTGGAATTCCTTGTGCAAGATTTGGTAAACAGAGTTAAGACTGTTACGCCTAAAGATGGCGGAAGCTTGAAAGAGGTGCTTGAATTCCACTATGGTCCAAGAGAGTCATTGCTTTTTGTGTGCTCCCTTTTACTGAAGGAGCTGCTTTTGAATACATTTGCCCTTGTCCGCTATCAGTCCCATAACCTGGTGCCTTTCAACTAAGCAAATAGCTTTTCTCCCTTAGCAAATCAAACAAGAAGTGGACTTTGCAGCCATGGCTAAAAATGAACAACAATGTTTGAAGGGGGACGGGGGACGGGACACTTATATGGGACTGAAATACTTCTGCTCACAATGCACAAAGATTATCCTCCCTACTATCGCTGCCACTTTACATAGCTATGGTGTTTTGATTCAGAAATGTGTGTGAAATATGGCAGGAAAAGGAAGGGACATAATTCGCCAACAGCAGGGGAGGGATGGGACACTGTGGCCAGAAGCATGACTCACAGAGGCCAGGCTCCAGCATCTTACCTCCTGGGCAACCAAGGCAAGTTGTCTGCTGAAGAAGATGCAGACTGAACTATGCTCCTCAGTGGTGCCACCTTAGGGCGTCACTGCAAGCCCCCCCAGCTGACTCAGAACCTCGTCAGAAAACCCAGTGTCAATGCAGCCCCACCTACGGCTACAAAGCCTGAGCCGCAGCAGGGCCCACTATTCAGTCTGAACACTTCATAGACTTAGGAAATCCCGCTAGTCTGAGCTCCCTGTAACTTGGCTTCTCGCAGTGAGGGTACCGCCAGAAGGCCCTCGGCGCTGGACCTCAGTGTCTGGGCAGAACGATAACAACAACAATTTATTATTTATACCCCACCCATCTGGCTGGGTTTTCCCAGCCACTCTGGGGGGCTCACAACAGATTAAAAACAGAATACAACATCAAACATTAAAAACTTCCCTAAACAGGGCTGTCTTCAGATGTCTTCTAAAAGTCAGATACGTAGTTGTTTATTTCCTTGACATCTGATGGGAGCGCGTTCTACAGGGTGGGCACCACCACCAAGAAGGCCCTCTGCCTGGTTCCCTGTAACCTCACATCTCACAGTGAGGGAACCGCCAAAAGGCCCTCAAGGCTGGACCTCAGAGACCGGGCAAAATAATGGGGGTGGAGATGCTCCTTCAGGTATACTGGGCCGAGGCAGTTTAGGGCTTAGAATGCACTGCTTGCTAATGATTTGTTCCTTGGGACATGGCCTCCCCGTGCATCTGGACAGGGAAAGAGCCTGGTAGAAGTATGCAACGCAATATAATTCTTTCCAGTGGCCACAAGTAATGCCCTCTGCTGTCCTGGACGGGCGTTATAACAGGGTTCTGTACAAAGATAGACTTTGTATTTGTGGGCAACCACAGCTGAAGGACATCCAGCACTATTTATTAGATTGCCCACTATATACAGAGCCAAGGGAACGCTTTGTAAATGCCTTGCTTGTCCAGAAAAGCTACCTCCCCCACCCACGGAGAGTCTGCTATGGCTGCTCAGTGTTGCCAATGCTCCAGCGACTCAAACTGTGGCCCTGTTTGCACTGGTGGCAAGAAAGATCAGGAAGAAGAACCTGGACAAAATTGAAGCAAACTGTGAGGGAGATTCAGAGGTCTAAATAGGAAAATATTGTATGTTGTGTGGAGTCCCCACTCTACAAATCATTCAGTAACGCATCTGCATTTTATTATTTTGATGGTTCAGGCAGTGGTTCTGTTTTTTATATATAATATAGATATTTCTTTTCCTGGTAGTGTTTGCATGGTTTTGTTATGGCATTTGGCTAGTACAATAAAGCTTATCTACCATATTTTTCCATGTATAAGATGCCCCGATGTATAAGGTGACCCCCTTTAAAGGTAAAGGTACCCCTGCCTGTACGGGCCACAGTGCCACCCGCGTCCCGCCCCCCTTTAGTTTAACCCAAAATTTAAAAATCATTATTTTAGGGTTGCCCTATCTCTAGAAATGAAAACCTGGACAATCAGAAGCGGCAGAAGGTTGTTGACCCAGACATTTGCTAAAGAATGAACAAATCCCACCAGCGGTCAGCCTGCGATGGTTGGTGGAACTGGTTCCAGCAGCTTCTTCATGGCAGCTGCAGGAAAGTAAGTAGTGGGGGTTGTGTGTGTGTGTGTGTGTGTGTGTGTGTGTGTGTGTGTTTTAAACCCCATACATTCACCATCTGTGTATAAGACGACCCCCAATTTTTGACTAATTTTTTTTTAGCAGAAAATGTCATCTTATACACGGGGAAATACAGTACTTACAATGGCCACAAGATAATGTTTTTTGGTATTGTGCAATTAGGGGATATCAGCATCTTAAGAAAGGAGAGGTAGTGATCCTAATAGTCAAACTACTAATTATACTCACTTGCCACTGCAGGGGGATGTATAAGCTATACTTAGCACCCGGTACTCTAACTTACCTGCGGTTGGGAAGGGCTGGCACTGAAGCTGAAAGGAGTGTTCAACCTGGAAACACAGCAGGAAGAGGGGGAAAGATTAGTATGGATGCCAACATGAAACCCCAAATACACCGGAACGTTGGCAGGAAGAAGGTTTTTGAAGGTAAAGCCCACCATAGGAGCCAACTCCAGGGGGAACCCACAATAATATAATTGGGGGGGCCAGGCACCCGCAAAGTCAATGAGAAAAGCCGGCAGGTATTTCCCCCGCTCATCAGTTCATTTGGTATATAGCAGGTGCCAAAGCAAAACTGAGAAGCTGGATTATGAAAGCATCTCTTTCTCCTTGAATCAGATGCCCTGAATTACCCTGTTCACCCTTCATAGAAGAAAGTGATCTCTGAACCTAAGGTCTTTTCCTCAAAGGGGAAAAAGTCAGGCAGTTTCATTGCATCGTTTAAAGCAGGCTTCCTCAACCTCGGCCTTCCAGATGTTTTTGGCCTACAACTCCCATGATCCCTAGCTAGCAGGACCAGTGATCAGGGATGATGGGAATTGTAGTCTCAAAACATCTGGAGGGAGTTTGAGGAAGCCTGGCTTAAGACAATAGACCAACCATCAGGTGACTGTGATGGCTTCTTCAGCAGAGATCAAATTACAGATGTTTTGAGGGAAAATCAACACCTCCCTCCAGAAACCATCCTCTGTCCAATTCAATTTACTTTCTGTCTGGAAATACAGAGGAACTGCCCCACCTTCCAGTCACTATGCGTCAATCTTGGTTGGAGTAAAAGTGCAAGAGGGAATATGCCAATCCCTCTTTTCCCCCATTTGTTTATGATAGCAGTGGTTCTCAAACTTTCTTCTCTGGGCTAGAATCAAAAGTTGTTCATACAAATACATTGGAAAACAAAATGAAACAACTCCTGGCAGTGTTTGCTTTATAACACAATTACTTTCTAATATGATCATGGGACATTCCGTAAGCACAAAATAAATGCAGCTACATAAGAACATGAGTCATTTCCAAAATATAATTATAAACGAGCCTCTTACATATGTACCTTATGTATGAACACATATTCAATGAGCTTGATTGTCCTTGAATCTTCCCACCAGACTTGCCACCCTCTCCTTCCACACCAGTTTGGTACACCACACTCTTTGAGAACCACAGATTTGTAGTGATCTGTTTTGTGCTACAAGCCTGTTTCAACTCTCTAAGCTGCACTAATGTTTTGGAAAGCGGTTACTTCCTTTATCTTTTTGTATGCTTTGTGATAATGGTGTGTGTGTGTTTTAAGGAAATCAAATTACCAATGGCTGAATAAACAAACTCTTAGAAAAGCCAGCAGGGGTTTCCATGGATATTCAATAGCACAAGGCAGAAAAGTGAAAATCTCCATGTATATAAAGGGGGTGGGTTTCACACATCTGCATTTATAACTGCCCAGCACAAACCCAGTGTGTCAGGACAAGCTAAGACAGATGGGTTGCAAGTTGAAGGTACACACACACACACACACACACACACACACACTCTTGAGGATCCAACTAAAATTTAACCAAGAGTGAAAAAGAAGTTTCAGACTTGGACTCTGCCAGAAGAGAGTGATGGAGTGATGTGTCCACCAGGAGTGCCAACTTGTGACCATGGGTGCCCTAGGCCATGGGTGCCACGCAGCGTGCATGGCCCTGACACTGAAATTTGTGAGTGCCTGGCCCCTTCGTGGGGGATTTTGTGGGTGCTCGGGCACCCAGGGCCCCAGGGAGTTGGCACCTATGCTGTCCACCAGCTTTCCCATGCAGCAAGCATGAGAGTGTGGGCTGCAGCAATGAATCTGTCTCCAAGCTGTGCTAACAATAAGCCAGAGCAACCTGAACCGATTATACCATATCTCCAAGTAGCCTAAGGTCTTCTAGTCACAGTGGTAATACGTATGTGTAACTGACAGCAACTGTGAATGCAGAAAAAAAAACACAGACAAGTTCAGAGTCAAAACGTGAACCACTCACATAAGTTGGAAGCTCTTAATCTTAGTGACCTGCAGTCTGTATAGGGCATTATAGGGGGCCATGGAAGCCACATCTACGAATATGATCTGCTCAGAAGGTCCACTGTCAGGTGTGGGCTGTGAAGGGCAGAGGGTACGGCTCACTTCTTGGTAGTTATAACTTCTTTGGTAACTGAAAAAACAAGAATAAAATCCAGAATTCTTCATACCCAAGAAAAATGACATTGCTAAATTCTAGAGGAACAGCCATGTTGAACCATATTCAGTATGCACTGATGAAAGGGCTATAGGATTCTGCAGGAATCCCAGCATGCCAGCAGAATTGAGACACCCCTCTGCCACTGAAGATAGCCTTCCACCACTCCACAGATACAAGGGGTGGGACCTGTGATGCAATGATATGCTCTCATCCCCTATTCGATGAAGGGGACTAAATATGGAAAACCTTAAACAGAATAGCATCAAATACACCGTCAGGCAATGACAATACTACAACTACTTAAAGGTAAAGGGACCCCTGACCATTAGGTCCAATCGTGACCGACTCTGGGGTTGCGGCACTCATCTCGCTTTATTGGCTGAGGGAGCCGGCCTACAGCTTCTGGGTCATGCGGCCAGCATGACTAAGCCGCTTCTGGCGAACCAGAGCAGCGCACGGAAACGCCGTTTACCTTCCCGCTGGAATCGTACCTATTTATCTACTTGCACTTTGACGTGCTTTCGAACTACTTACAGGCCTCGAAAAATAAGTGGGACCTGCCAGGATAGCACTCCTTTCTGCTGCCGAACTACAAACAAGACTGGATACTGAAGATCTTCAGAGTTACTCTGCACATTAACCCGGACTGCATCCACCTGCAAAGTGAAAAAAATATGTACAAGCACTCACTAATTAAAAACCCACATGGCGTCGTCTCCAAGGGGGAGGCAAGAGGAACAGATGGTCCCCCACCCTCTGAACTTGACGTTCCAGATTTCATTTAAAGAACAACAACCAGTTTGTTTCTAGGATTTGTCAAACCTGGGATATGAGGCAAACATTTGCAGGCACCATTCCCCTCATTAGTTTTCTGAGAAACTTGCCTCCATTTTGCCAATGAACTTGCCATAGACGTTTAATATGTTGTTACCTGCCCCATGTAACAATCTAATTTGAGAGACAAGGCACTTGGAATATTGTCAGCAGTGTCTCTCATAGCAAATGCCACTTGGCATTCTGCTGGAGTGTCCTGTCCATCCACCCCTGCCCCCCGCGTCTTATAAAGATGCCCTCCACGGGGGTGTAGGAAGGCGGCCCGCCCCAGGCGTCATCCTTGAGGGATGTGTGTGACAAAATGGCACACCATGGGAGGCGGCACGGGGCCTGGCCTGCAGTGCGCCTGAGCCACTCGCCTCTCCTGGGAGTGACGTGGTGGCTCAGGGCCATGCACTGCCCATAACGGCAGCATAGTGCTTGAATCCGCCAGGCAGACTCTGTGGGCAGCTCGCCACGCCACCCCCTGGGCGAATTGCCGTGCTACCCCCGTGCAGCACCCCCATGTGCGGATCTCCGTGCCGCCTCTGTGCATGGATTGCCCTGCCCCCATGGGTGGATCACCCCACCCCTGCCACTCTATGCCCCTGGCCCTCCATCCTGAGATGGGCAGTAATCTTTCCTTGGGGTTGCCCTGACTGCCACTCCTGTTATCTCACATCAAAAACGTCAGAAGGTGTAGTGATAAGCCAAGCTTTTCCTGCTCACAATGTTCAGCAAAAGAGGAAGAATGTAGCCTTGAAATGTAGGAGAACCTGTAACTGCCTGTCAGCTACAGACCCAAAACACCCGCAGGGCAGAAGTGGCTCAAGAAGCCAGATGTCCTCATGGCAGGTGTCTATTAATGTTGCCATGGCAACACAAGCTATGCGACAAGCATATCTTTCTCTCCTCCATAAAGTTTAATAAAAGCTGGCAAGGCACCCTCGAGTCCAGGATCCATGGGGACAAAATGAAACCTGTGATATTTCACACGTACATTCTCCCTGTCAACCCCACGCTTTATACTCTTAACCACGTCAATAGTCGCGACACCCTCAGGCACCCCATAGGCTCGGCGCTCAGTGTGGCAGAACTGGTCCCACTGCTCTAAATCTACCTCTTGTCTAGGCCAGAGAGAGGGTGGGAGGGGTTTTTGGAAAAACTTGTAAGCAAGACAAATCCCTTCTCACCAGATCAATGTAGAATTAGAAAGATTAAGAATTGTAATTACCAGGAATTATAAAAACTCAAAGCTTATAAATTTAGCCATTTGTCTTTTTATTTATTTGGAACTTCTATGGCATTCTATCATTCCCATGTTCTCCACAGTCATGAAGTCTGAAAGCTCCCATAATAAAATAAGCCTATATTCTCAGAATATAGGATGTGGCCCACACCAAGGCTTTTTGCTGGCTAAAGCGAGGGGCAACCCCCCCACCCCATTCCTCTTGCTAAAGCCAATAAGGTTCACACAGATGAATTTTACTTCCACAGGCTCCCATCCTTCATTGCACTCCAAGAGAGGGGAGCAGGAGCCCTTCATAGCACACAGAGATCTGTACTGCATTAGGGTGGGTGTCTCCCCCCCCCCCCCGTGTGTGTGTGGGGGGGGGCTACCACTGCCCCACTCCTTCCAGCAATCACTGCCTCTGGCTGTCAGCCCTGAGCTACACAAAAGCTCTGATGCCAGCCACATGAGACTTCTGGTCCACACATTGCCATCTTTTGCACTGAATAATTTTTAAAGAACAGAAGCTCGTATTTTGAATCCTATAGAATCCTATAGCCCTTCTTTGAGGTGGTAGTTTGCAAACCACCCAGTATCATGGAAACAGCCTGAGATACAAATTATAACACCTCAGTATTCTTTGTGTGTCTGTGTGTGGTGTTGTGTAACGTGCATAAAAATGGAAAGTAGATGGTGACCAACCTCCTGGTCATAGTCTCCTTGGTTACCACCTAATGTTTGCTTCTATAAACTACACCATTAAAATATTTTACCGTTGTATCCCTTTTCTGGCAGCTAAAGGTAAAGGCAATCACAGCTTTGAAAAGGTGTACCTTACGTTGTGCCAATTTGTGGCCACTTAAAGTAAAGCTTTATTTGCAAGTTTTCAAAGCCTTCTCAAACTAGAGATGTCTTGGAACTATCATTGCCTGAGAAATTTCTAATCAGGCAATGCTACCTTTGATATCTTGTATCTATGCCAATGCTTAAAGAGTTAATGAAATCCCCTCCAGGCTATATACATGTTCTTGAGAATGCAGTCCAGTCCACAACAGAAAAAATGTTCCCCATCTTTGCATCAAGGCTAAATTTCTTTCAGTGTTTCATTAAAGCAGAGAATGCTTTAATATTCAAGAATGGCTCTGAGCATCTGAATGTGTATCTGAAGAAGTGTGCATGCACACGAAAGCTTATACCCAGAACAAACGTAGTTGGTCTCTAAGGTGCTACTGGACAATTTTTAAATTGATTTCGACTCCGTCAGATCAACACAGCTACCTACCTGGCTCTGAGTATGAAAGTCAAAGATTTGTACCATTTTCACCCCAGAGGTGGGAGAAAAATGCCCCATGATTCTGGTCTCCTGCTGTGGCTGAGTAGTTAGGAAATGGCTCTGTGGTATCTGCTAGGTGATTTTAATCCCAGGTATGCCCCTCTCTTATGCCCCTAATATGACTGGGTTTTGTGGGTGTGTGGGTGCGCCAGGAATGTAAAACATGAGTGAAGTGTGCTTTTTTTCTAGGAAAAAAGGTGCCAGAACTCACCACCTAAGTCGTGTGGGATGTGACATAAGCAGTCAAGCACAACACTTCCTGTTTGCCCAGAGTGGACGCGCGGGGTCACTCCAGTTCCAGAAGGACTTCCTGTCATACCTGGTCTTGAGCTTCCTCCCCCTGCGTGTGATCAGGTAGGTGGGCGTGATCCTGGGAGACCCCATAAGAGGAGCTGGTTGCGCAGCCATCTTCCTCTTCATGCCATGCTACTCTCTTGGTGCCATGCTCTCTTGATACTGATGTATTTTGCTGTCTGCTGGCTCTCAGCCACCAGGACATGGGCTCATTCCAATATGGGATGAGCTCAAACCTTCTTCTGTAACTCTAAGCTAAAGCCTGTCTTCAGGGATCCAGCTGTGAACTGAATGCGAGTAAACTTCTTCTTCTTATTTTTTTTTTTTAAGCTTCTTGTGTCTATATTCTTTTTAGGAGGGACAAAGGGGTCTTACCAGGAATATACTCCAATCTGGGCATGCCAGACTGGATTGCTTAACTAAAGAGATTCAAACGAATCTGCAACTAGCTTCCTGCTGTGTATAGAAGGGAATGAACTCTGCTGTATGACTCACTAGGGTGAGTTAGGAAGGATAATATTTAATCAATATATCCTCTCCTAGTATCCACAACATTCCCACAAGTCGCCAACCCAGACACCACCTCCACCAACATCTTGTGATGCAAGTCATGTGACAAGATGCCAGGTTGGCTGCTCTCCCCACCCCACTCAGGCCACTTTGGCTGCCATCCTGCACACCTCACCATTTAGGGACCTCCTTTGCTGGGTTGAGCAGACTTATTGAGCAAAGCATGGCAAAAAAGGTGCCAGAACTGTGTTCTGGCAGAAAAAAAATCCCTGTGTGAGAGCATGATGTCCCTGGAGCCATTGGACTTGGTGTGCAATGGTATCCCTTTGTGTGCTCTGTAGTCTTTAAGATACAAGATGGTGTGCTGGAGGTGTCCCCAATTGTCTCACTGTCACTGGCTGCTTCCATCGCCACACATAATGGGGTGTGTTGCCAGTCCCACCTGCAATTGGAGGGCAGTAACAAAGCTTGTGCTTATCAGGGCAGGGTATCCTTCCATTATCTAACTTTTTTATAAAAAAGTATTTTCCCCTCTTGCCCTAGGCTGAATAAGCGTAGTATTTGGCAGGTGTACAGTGTATCTGTGGGCTGGCATCAAGGTGAGTAAAAGATTACTCTGTAATGGACTGACCTGTGAACCAGGAAGTTAAACCTTGCCTCAGGCACCGGACACAAACAGATACACACCTTGCAACTATGAGAAAATACAGTGTTGCTGTAGGGCTTCCTGATGCAATGAATGGGAAGTGCTTTTAATATTAGAATAGAATCATAGAGTTGGAATAGACCGCAAGGGCCATCGAGTCCAACCCCCTGCCAAGCAGGAAACACCATCAGAGCACTCCTGACATATGGTTGTCAAGCCTCTGCTTGAAGACCTCCAAAGAAGGAGACTCCACCACACTCCTTGGCAGCAAATTCCACTGTCGAACAGCTCTTACTGTCAGGAAGTTCTTCCTAATGTTTAGGT
This sequence comes from Podarcis muralis, assembly GCF_964188315.1. Classification (NCBI taxonomy): domain Eukaryota; kingdom Metazoa; phylum Chordata; class Lepidosauria; order Squamata; family Lacertidae; genus Podarcis; species Podarcis muralis. The sequence goes on from NC_135671.1 coordinate 1,000,222, forward strand.
GGAATCTTCTTTCTTGTAGTTTGGATCCATTGCTCCGTGTCCGCTTCTCTGGAGCAGCAGAAAACAACCTTTCTCCCTCCTCTATATGACATCCTTTTATATATTTGAACATGGCTATCATATCACCCCTTAACCTCCTCTTCTCCAGGCTAAACATGCCCAGCTCCCTTAGCCGTTCCTCATAAGGCATCGTTTCCAGGCCTTTGACCATTTTGGTTGCCCTCCTCTGGACACGTTCCAGTTTGTCAGTGTCCTTCTTGAACTGTGGTGCCCAGAACTGGACACAGTACTCCAGGTGAGGTCTGACCAGAGCAGAATACAGTGGCACTATTACTTCCCTAGATGCTAGACTCCTATTGATGCTATACTCCTATTGATATTAGATAAACGCAAAGCATTATTGCAACATGTACCCACTGTACCCACCCCATGTGATGTTTTCTTCCAGCACTAATAGACGCCAGAAGGGAAACTTGTTTTAACCAGGACTATAGCAGAAGGAAAAGGTTGACACAACTCCCCATGTGTTACAGTACCAATGAAAATCAGGGCTCCCTGCAGCAGTTAAAAAATAACTACAAGTTCAGGTTCACATCTAGCTTCAACCTT